>NC_135803.1:118783422-119083422 GCF_964213995.1 Mustelus asterias | reverse complement strand
GCAGCTGGCCCTCTCATTCGATGACAAACACAAAGTTGGCCTGTTAATTGGCCACTTCCCAGTTATGAAAGGTCCCAATCCTCGGTTATTTTCCTTGCCGGAAGGTTCCTCCGCTTCAGAACGAAAGATTTATGATCAGTTTAAAGAACATAATGATAAATGAATAGATATGCATGAAATTAATCTACTCCAAAGATGACTGCAAAGACTTCGTGTTCATAGAATATTAAAATCCTACAGTGCAGAAGGAGGCCAAAGGAAGCCATTCTGTGAATAACTGGCCCCTGAGAAAGTTAGGATATGGCAGGGAAATACTATTGGTCATGTATAGCTCTCAGCATATGGCTGAGAAATCACAGCATCTACTTCACTAATTGATCAAATCAATGGCAAATTAGGATCAGAACTGCACTTGGTATCACAGTCTTCAGCCATTCAAACCCCTCAGACCATTCTTCAGCTGCTCCTGTTTCTTGTGTTCAGGGTACATTGGGCACAGTCTCAGGATAAGGGGCTGATCATTTAGGACTGAGATGACTCCAGAGGGGTTTGGATGTTCCATCATTGAATGCACTTAAGGCTGGGAGAGACAAACTTTTGGTCTCTCAGGGAATTAAAGGATGGGGGAATGGGTGGGAAAATGGAGTTGAAGCCCAACATCAGGCATGCCCATAGTGAATGGTGGAGCAGGTTTGATGGGCCATATGGTCTATTCCTGCCTCTATTTCTTATGTTCTTGTGGAACAACATTCTGGTAATAATTGACTGCATCCAAGAATGATGGCAATCTTTCCACATTCAATGAGAGCAAGTGTAAAAGTTATTAATTGAACCTTCTTTGTAGATGGCTTTATGATCCCAGTGACGTTATAAATGGATGGGAAGATTCCAGAATGGAACCCTGGCTCAAAAGATCATAACTTTTATTCTTCTTTAATAAAACATGGAGTCACAGGACCGCTATTTATAATTAACACCAAGAAAAAGCATTTATTAAAGATGGAAAAATTGGATTATAATGCAATACTCCTTTACTCCCTCCCTAGCTTCATGATTACACATAGATTTTAAGTTTAACGTGGATGGCAAAACATATCTTAAGCTACACCAGTCTCAGTACCACAACATGCCTTTAAACACACAAGATGAGTGTGGTCAACTACACTCTCCACTCTGAACCACAAGTCAATTTCTGTGGATTTCTCCTCAGAATCCCCGCAAATGATTGTCACGTGATTGTTTCCAAACTCTACTCCCAAAAACATGCTTTAAGCATTATAATGCTTTCCCTTAACGATTTGCATTCTGAAATCCAGTCCAGGTTTTCCAAACTGAACTTTTAAAAAAAAGTTTCTGCTCCACTTTTAACAGTGAATACAGTCCAGGTTTTACACTAACACTTTTAGGATTACTTTGTCTTGATTGCTGTGCAAATTGTTCACAATTGCTTTAACTCTCGGCATCAAACATTTGATTTACCCATGAAGTCTATTGTCCCACTTTAAATCTGGTTATTACAATTGTCTCTTTAACTCAGAGCACTTTATTTATTCTTCCTTGAATTCTTCTGAATAATACGTTGATCTCTGTTCTCTTAACTTCAGTTGTCTTAAGACTTTCTTTCTGTCCCAATTCCCTGGTGATCTGGACTGTAATTTGTTCCTTGGGAAGCCTGCATCTTTGCAACTCCCTTGTCCTGTCCAAGTTTTCCTGGCAGAGTTGAGAAATGTTCACTCACTGGTGCCCTGTCTCTAACTGCCTACAAATTCAGCTAAACTAATAATAGAAAGCCTTGTTTCCTTACAAGGCCTCCAGTTGCTATGCAACAACTGCTACTACTATTTATCTTTCATGCTGTAACCCTCTCTAGGCACAACAGAATCACAGTTGGAACTTAATCAATGCCCACACATGCAAAAAACTTCATCCAGCATGAATCTAACTATAGGTTTTACCCTTCCAGGCATAGAAACATTAAAATAAACCCTCTTAAACTGTATCTATTTCTAATGTTTACCAATACAAATATAAATCCCTTAAAACTACCTTTGTTTTCCTAACAATGGTTGGATACAAGCTTGGGCAATCAGGCTTGTCTCTAAGCTGTGATCAAATATGCCATCTTGCCCCATGTGATCTATTTCTGCTGCCACTCTTCCCTTTAGAGCAGAGGGCCCCATGTTGGATCTAATCTGAAATCATAAAAGCAAAATACTGTGGGTGCTGGAGTCTGAAATAAATACAGAAAATGCTGGAAAATCTCAAGAAGCCTGAAAGCATCTGTGGAGAAAGAATAGAGCCAACGTTTCGAGTCTAGATGAACCTTCATCAGAACTTAAAGCAAAGAAAATAGATTTATACTTTAAGGGGGAAGGGGGAGACATTTGTAATTGACCAAGGTGTAATAAGAGAAAAAGACAAAGGGAATGTAAATGGTGATGATAAAAGCTGAGAATGGTGCTAATAGCGCCCATTAAGAAATCAGAATGTGTAAATGGCAGAACAAAGATACAGAGTGTCAAAGGACAACCTGGGGGGTGGGGGGAGGGGGAGAAGCAGGGGGGACAAGATGAAAAGCAAGATTTAGAAGTGGACAAATGAAACGATGAAAGAAATTAAAATTAAAATAAGAAGAAGAAGATAAAGTAATAAAAATGGATTAAGAAGATAAAAAGATAATCTGAAATCAATTCGCGCCTAGGAACATAGGAACAGGAGACCATTCAGCTCCTATCCTATTCTGTAGGATATTCTGCACGTCAACTCCACTTATCTTTAACCTTTCATATTCTGTGATAGCCTTGCCTAATAAAAACCCACCTGCTACTTCCTGTGTGGTGTAAGGGATGGAAGGAATGGAATTGCTCATTAGTACATTAACATGAGTGCCGCAGCACCTTGATTTTTTTTTTTGCAGAGGCGTTTACAGAACCCTGACAATAAAACTGCCTTCGCTGATTCAATAGTGCTAACATCTGAAGCAATTTTGTTCAGAGTGCCTGTCTTCCAGTGTGTTTTCAGCTGTATAACAGACTCCTAAATGTAGTTACTCAGTTGATTAGGGGGATTAGAGCTTCTCATTTGTTTGCCTGCACTGAAACAGTAAAATCATATGCATGCCAACACTTTTTGTAATCCGCAAGTCCCCAAAGTAATCCATTATCAACTCCCATAAAGTGCAAGGCAATTTCTGGACTTTAATCTTATTTTCATTTGCATCAAATGTACCTAATTAGGGGACATACAGGTTAATCAGAACTCAAAAGTATAACATTAAACGGTATGGGTAGAAATGAAAAAAATACACAAAGAGAAAGCACTAACATTTATGAAAATTTAACTGAGTTGTAAGGAAGGCAGTAAGAAGTCTCACAACACCAGGTTAAAGTCCAACAGGTTTATTTGTTAGCAAATACCATTAATAATATCGTATTTGCTACCAAATAAACCTGTTGGACTTTAACCTGGTGTTGTGAGACTTCTTACTGTGTTCACCCCAGTCCAACGCCGGTATCTCCACATTGTAAGGAAGGGTCAGGCATTTTTCCAAACTTCCTTATGGACCAGACAGAATGGAGAGCTACATTGTACCCCTGCACCCCGAATTAAGCTAACCTGCTTCCCTCCACCTTTGCCACAATTGGAATCCGTCCACAATATCACCAAATCTCTTCCCACTCCACGATGAGACTCCCCCTTGATATTGCCAGCACTACAAACCACTCTGTACTCACCCCTCCCACCATGCTATCTACCCTAACTGTTAAACCATTACCTGTTCTGGGCTGCTACCTCTGCTGCATCATACCCTGCCCAACAGGGAGCCAAACAAATCAATCCGGTTGGATTTCCCCACACAGGGATCCCACTTTAAAAAAAATACAAGCATACCATGGAATCAACTCCATAGTGTTCAGGGAGACTAGAGCATTTGGGTTTCCCAACAAGAATGCCACTCCAATCCTTAGAAATCATGTCTGGCTAAATTCTCACAAGGGACTTACAACAGTTGAAACATTTGCTTTTAAAAAGACTCATTCCAAATAAACCTGTCAGCAATCTCTGTTAAAGAGAACAACTTGTCATCCCTGTAGAACCTATTTGTTAGCATCACACTGTCTACCAATAGTTCTAATGGCAGTACAACTGATTGTTATTCTGTTGTTAAACTCTTGGGTTACAGTAACAAAATTTGCTTAAGGGAATTCATGTGACCTAACAATGTGACCTTAAACAGTGGAACAACATTCGGACTGGAGAGTGGCGAATGTTGTTCCTCTGTTTGCGAAAGGGAATAGAAATGACCCTGGTAATTATAGACCGGTTAGTCTTACTTCGGTGGTTGGTAAGTTGATGGAAAAGGTCCTTAGGGATGGGGTTTACGACCATTTAGAAAGATGCGGATTAATCCGGGATAGTCAGCATGGATTCGTGAAGGGCAAGTCGTGCCTCACAAGTTTGATAGAAGTTTTTGAGGAGGTAACTAAGTGTGTTGATGAAGGTAGGGTAGTTGATGTCATATACATGGATTTTAGTAAGGCGTTTGATAAGGTCCCCCATGTTCGGCTTATGATGAAAGTAAGGAGGTGTGGGATAGAGGGAAAGTTGGCCGATTGGATAGGTAACTGGCTATCTGATTGAACAGTAAGAAGTCTCACAACACCAGGTTAAAGTCCAACAGGTTTATTTGGTAGCAAATACCATAAGCTTTCGGAGCAATGCTCCTTCGTCAGATGGAGTGGTCTCTGTTCTCAAACAGGGCACAGACACAGAAATCAAATTACAGAATACTGATTAGAATGCAAATCTCTACAGCCAGCCAGGTCTTAAATGCACAGACAATGTGGGTGGAGGGAGCATTCAACACAGGTTAAAGAGATGTGTATTGTCTCCAGACAGTACAGCTTGTGAAATTGTGCAAGTCCAGGAGTCAAGCTGTGGGGGTTACTGATAATGTGACATAAATCCAACATCCCGGTTTAGACCGTCCTCATGTGTGCGGAACTTGGCTATCAGTTTCTGCTCAGTGACTCTGCGCTGTCGTGTGTCGTGAAGGCCGCCTTGGAGAACGCTTACCTGAAGATCCAAGGCTGAATGCCCGTGACTGCTGAAGTGCTCCCCCACAGGAAGAGAACAGTCTTGCCTGGTGATTGTCGAGCGGTGTTCATTCATCCGTTGTCGTAGCGTCTGCATGGATTCCCCAATGTACCATGCCTCGGGACATCCTTTCCTGCAGCGTATCAGGTAGACAACGTTGGCCGAGTTGCAAGAGTAGGTACCATGTACCTGGTCGATGGTGTTCTCACGTGAGATGATGGCATCCGTGTTGATGATCCGGCACGTCTTGCAGAGGTTGCTGTGGCAGGGTTGTGTGGTGTCGTGGTCACTGTTCTCCTGAAGGCTGGGTAGTTTGCTGCGGACAATGGTCTGTTTGAGGTTGCATGGTTGTTTGAAGGCAAGAAGTGGGGGTGTGGGGATGGCCTTGGCGAGATGTTCGTCTTCATCAATGACATGTTGAGGGCTCCAGAGGAGATGCCGTAGCTTCTCCGCTCCAGGGAAGTACTGGACGACGAAGGGTACTCTGTCCACCGTGTCCCGTGTTTGTCTTCTGAGGAGGTCGGTGCGGTTTTTCGCTGTGGCACGTCGGAACTGTTGATCGATGAGTCGAGTGCCATATCCTGTTCTTATGAGGGCATCTTTCAGCGTCTGGAGTTGTCTGTTGCGATCCTCCTCATCCAAGCAGATCCTGTGTATTCGGAGGGCTTGTCCGTAGGGGATGGCTTCTTTTACGTGTTTAGGGTGGAAGCTGGAGAAGTGGAGCATCATGAGATTATCCGTGGGCTTGCGGTACAGTGAGGTGCTGAGGTGACCATCCTTAATGGAGATGCGTGTGTCCAAGAATGCAACCGATTCCGGAGAGTAGTCCATGGTGAGTCTGATGGTGGGATGGAACTTGTTGATGTCATCATATAGTTGTTTCAGTGATTGCTCACCATGACTCCAAAGGAAGAAAATGTCATCGATGTATCTCGTGTATAGCATCGGTTGAAGGTCCTGTGCGGTGAAGAAGTCTTGTTCGAACCTGTGCATGAAGATGTTGGCATATTGAGGTGCGAATTTTGTCCCCATGGCTGTTCCGTGTGTCTGGATGAAGAACTGGTTGTTGAAGGTGAAGATATTGTGATCCAGGATGAAGCGGATGAGATGTAAAATTGCATCTGGAAACTGGCAGTTGACGGCCTTGAGTACTGAGGCCGTTGCAGCAATGCCATTATCGTGGGGGATGCTGGTGTAGAGTGCCGAGACATCCATTGTGACGAGGAGTGCTCCTGGTTCAACTGCTCCATGTGTGTTGAGTTTCTGGAGGAAGTCCGTAGTGTCGCGACAAAAGCTGGGGGTTCTTTGTACAATGGGTTTCAAGATGCTCTCGACATAGCCGGAGAGGTTCTCGCACAGGGTTCCGTTTCCCGAAACGATGGGACGGCCGGGTGTGTTTGCCTTGTGTATTTTTGGGAGGCAGTAGAGATCTCCAACGCGTGGAGTACGTGGGATGAGAGCACGGAGGGTGCTCTGAAGGTCCGGATCAAAGGTTTTGATCAGAGTGTTGAGTTGACGGGTGTGTTCTTTGGTCGGATCTGTGGGTAACTGTCTGTAGTGTTCCTCATTGTTCAGTTGTCGGTACACTTCTTTGCAGTAATCCGTTCTGTTCAGTATGACGATGCCCCTCCTTTGTCTGCTGGTTTGATGACAATGTTGCGGTTGGTCTTGAGAGCGTGGATGGCGTTGCGTTGTGCTTGGGTGATGTTTGGTGCTGTCTTGTGAGTGCGGCTGATGAATTTGGTGTTGACGCACCTCCTGATGGCTTGGGCATACATGTCAAGTCGAGGGCAGCGGCCTTCCGGAGGAGTCCAATTCGACTCTTTCCTCTTCGGTTGCACTGCGGGTCTCTCTGTCTGCTGTTCCGGTTCATTAGCTGTCTCATTGTGTTCGCTGTTGGCCTCTTGGGGTTTGTGGAAGAACTCCCGCAGCCTCATTCGCCTGATGAATTCCTCTGTGTCCGCTGCGAGACTGATGGGGTCTATTTTGGTAGTGGGGCAAAAGTTGAGCCCTCGGCTGAGAACTTCGATTTCATCTGGCTGAAGTGTGTAGTCCGATAGGTTGACAATGGACTTCCCTGCAGTGGTACTGTTTTCTACTGTGGTACCGGGGGAGGCTTGGTTGCTGCTGGTGGTGATGCCGAGTTTCTCAAGTTTCCTGTTCTTGGTGTGCATGTAGATGGTGTAGTTCCTTTGTCTCGTCTGCTTGGCAGAGTTTCGCAGCTGGTCTGCGTCCTGAGCACAGGTTGAGACTATGGATTCGATCTTGGTTTCCAGGCTGCGGCGTTTGCTGTAGAGTTGGTGTATGAGGTGTTTGAGGAGGGTGAGAGAGGTGTGACGGCAAAGTCTCTCAGCGTAGTCCGTGTTAAAGGTTGACCTGAGTGGGTTCGTGATCCGTAGTCCTTTCGGTATCTTGTCTGCTTTTAATGTAATTTGATTTCTGTGTCTGTGCCCTGTTTGAGAACAGAGACCACTCCATCTGACGAAGGAGCATTGCTCCGAAAGCTTATGGTATTTGCTACCAAATAAACCTGTTGGACTTTAACCTGGTGTTGTGAGACTTCTTAGTGTGCTTACCCCAGTCCAACGCCGGCATCTCCACAACATATCTGATTGAAGACAGAAGGTGGTGGTGATGGAAAATTTTCGGACTAGAGGCAGATTGCTAGCGGAGTGCCACAGAGATCAGTGCTTTGTCCTCTGCTATTTGTGATTTTTATTAATGACTGAGAGGAGGGGGCTGAAGGGTGGATCAGTAAATTTGCTGATGACGCCAAGATTGGTGGAGTAGTGGATGAGGTGGAGGGTTGTTGCACACTGCAAAGAGACGTAGATAGGATGCAAAGCTGGGCTGAAAAATGGCAAATGGAGTTTAACCCTGATAAATGTGAGGTGATTCATTTTGGTAGGACAAATTTAAATGTGGATTACAGGGTCAAAGGTAGGGTTCTGAAGACTGTGGAGGAACAGAGAGATCTTGGGGTCCATATCCACAGATCTCTGAAGGTTGCCACTCAAGTGGATAGAGCTGTGAAGAAGGCCTATAGTGTGTTAGCTTTTATTAACAGGGGGTTGGAGTTTAAAAGCCGGGGGGTTATGCTGCAACTGTACAGGACCTTGGTGAGACCACACTTGGAATATTGTGTGCAGTTCTGGTCACCTCACTATAAGAAGGATGTGGAAGTGCTGGAAAGAGTGCAAAGGAGATTTACCAGGATGCTGCCTGGTTTGGAGGGTAGGTCTTATAAGGAAAGGTTGAGGGAGCTAGGGCTGTTCTCTCTGGAGCGGAGGAGGCTGAGGGGAGACTTAATAGAGGTTTATAAAATGATGAAGGGGATAGATAGAGTGAACATTCAAAGACTATTTCCTCGGGTGGATGGAGCTATTACAAGGGGGCATAATTATAGAGTTCATGGTCGGAGATATAGGAAAGATGTCCGAGGTAGGTTCTTTACACAGAGAGTGGTTGGGGTGTGGAATGGACTGCCTGCAGTGATAGTGGAGTCAGACACTTTAGGAACATTTAAGCGGTTATTGGATAGGCACGTGGAGCACACCAGGATAATAGGGAGTGGGATAGCTTGATCTTGGTTTCAGATAAAGCTCGGCACAACATCGTGGGCCAAAGGGCCTGTTCTATGCTGTACTGTTCTATGTTCTATGTTCTAATGTAGCTTCTATATACCATTCAGCAAAGAATGAAGACAGCTGAGAGTACAAATGATTGGACAAGACTAATAAGTCTTTAATACATTTCCAAGATAGTTGGTAAACCATGTTTAACTGATGTAAAAAATAAATCAGATTAAACTGAATTCAGCAACATTTTATTTTTTAAACTGTATCCTGATATTCCATTGAAGCACTTAAAAATCTCAGAATTTGGGGTCAGATCAGATTATTGAATTACTTTAAGAATCTTGCACAATGAAGTCATATTAATATATTAAGGAACTAGCAATGTTTACATAGGGAGGTGGTGATGTAGTGGTATTGTCACTGGAGTAATAATCCAGAGACCCAGGATAATGGTCTGGGAACCTGGGTTGGAATCCCACCATGACAGATAGGGAAGTTTGAATTTTTTTAAAATGTGGATTAAAAGTCCAATGATGGCCATGAAACCATTGTCAATTGATGTAAAACCCATCTGGTTCACTAATGTCCTTTCGGGAAGGAAATCTGCTGTCCTCACCTAGTCTGGCCTACATGTCACTCCAGATCCGCAGCAATGTGTCTGACTCTTAAATGCCCTCTGAAATGTCCCAGCAAGTCACTGAGTTGAAGGGAAATTAGGGATGGGCAATAAATGCTGGTCCAACCAACATTGTCTACATCTTATGAATGAATAAAAAATACCTACTACCTACTCTCCACATTCCAATTCTCTTCCCAAACCTAGTGGTGCACTAAAGCAGACTTTTGTCTGTTTCCATAGCTAGTAATTCCCTAGTCTGTTGCCAGGGGTCTATAGCTTGAGGGGTGCCACTACAGATCATATGTGGCTGACCAGGAGTCTCTCTCACTCTTACCACTGGTATGTTGGAAGAATTTACAGGTTGCCACTCAACCTGTTTGGCCACGTCATGAATGCACTTCCCTTGACCATCAAGTCTTGGGGTGGGACTGGAACACGGAGCTTCTGGCTCAGAGGCAGTAACACTACTCATGGGAGGTTATAACGGAGTAACTTTCAGTTTTTTATGCTGGGATTCCCAGGGCAGAGCACAGAAAGGAAAGGATTATCTGGCAGTGAGGATAACACAGGTTCTGCTACTGGGGTGCAATTCTCCGAGAGATATTTTATTCTGTGTTCTGCACAGGCAAAGCTGAATCACACTGGTGGTAAAGACACAAATCTACCCTGATCAACACACATAAGACTCTGATTTGAAGTACTCTGCAAAATTCTGGTCACCATACCAGAGCAACCATATTCAGACTTTGCAAACAATGCAGAAAAGGCCTTGATTAATAACTCAAGGCCTATGAGCGATGAGGACAAATTGAAGAATCTGGGATTATATACCACAAGGAAGAGATTAATATTTGAGATTTTTAAGGGAACAGATAAACTGAATTTGGATTTGTGGTTTTGAGCAGGTGCTTCTGTTGGGAAATGAGGCAGGAGGTTAAATAACTCCTTCCTGAATCCGGAGCAAAATCCCGCCAGTCTGGCCAGCGGGACAGGCACCGCTGGAGCCAACCCCGACCACACTTAGTCTCAAAATGGGAGAGTTGCGCTCAAGATTGGAAGTGCCTTTGCCAGTTCAACAAAGCACTTGTTTTTCTGACCAAACAATCCCCTGGAACTGATGGGATTATATCGCAATTCAACACAATACTACCATTTTTAACATTCGTCTATGCAAAAACTTATGGTTCAACTCTCAAGGGACATCATAAAACACAAGTGAAAGCCGCACTGGTTTGTAAACATCTCATTAGCCTTCATGGCTGAGTTATGCGCCCTGAAGTTGCAGTATGGTACTCAGTAATGCCCTCCAGCACAGATCCCATTGAAGAATGTGATGGCAGAGCAATCCACGGCATTTAGGTTTATTTCTTGCTCCTTGCTTGCCGCATGGTAACACTGACCTCACATAGCCAATCCCTCCACTGAAATTGTCCTCAGAGCACTTTTTTCAGTTCTTTAATGGTTCAGACTGCTTGTTGGGCTGAAATCAGCGGTGGGTCCCATTTGGGTTAGGTGCATTGGCTAAATTCTCCCTCCATGTACCCGAACAGGCGCCGGAGTGTGGCGACTAGGGGATTTTCACACTAATTGCAGTGTTAATGTAAGCCTACTTGTGACACTAATAAATAAACTTTTAAAACTTTAAAGCTTTAATTTGAACTGTAATAGTTGGCCCTTTTAATGGGCATACCAGGAGGGTCATGTGACCCAATTGCCCACTGGGGAATGAGTGTGGGGATCTTGGTGCAGAGCGTGGGCTTTTGCAGCCAGAGTAGATTCTCAAACTGGAAGTGTTAACTTTGTGAAACTATCCTGTATATTTATCTGCTTGTAAATAAACTGTTATAGTTCATTATACACTAACTGGTGGTCACCAATCCTTCCAATTACTTTATGGACCCTTGCGAAGGCCAGGACATCTCACCTTACTGAGCTTTCAACACCTGGCCCTACTGCACAGGGAGGAGGCTCTAGAATTATTCGAAGTCCCCACACTAGATCCATGGCCCATGCCCCATACCATGCCATCCAATACTAAGCTCTGATGAAGGCTCATCCAGACTCAAGTCTGTTACTTGCCTTGAATGGAATAAAGAGAAATTCCACCTCTTCAAAGCCAAAGCAGAACTGGCAGAGACCCAACACAGCTGGAACAACCAAGCCTCTGAATTTGTCTGGCGTTTCTGTCAGTCTCCTGCTGGAATTAAGATCATCTTGGAAATCCTGCCACTGTTCTTTGGGTTTTTAAATTATAAGACCATAAGACCATAAGACATAGGAGCGGAAGTAAGGCCATTCGGCCCATCGAGTCCACTCCACCATTCAATCATGGTTGATTTCAACTCCATTTACCCGCTCTCTCCCCATAGCCCTTAATTCCTCGAGAAATCAAGAATTTATCAATTTCTGTCTTGAAGACGCTCAACGTCTCGGCCTCCACAGCCCTCTGTGGCAATGAATTCCACAGACCCACCACTCTCTGGCTGAAGAAATTTCTCCTCATCTCTGTTCTAAAGTGACTCCCTTTTATTCTAAGGCTGTGCCCCCGCGTCCTAGTCTCCCCTGTTAATGGAAACAACTTCCCTACGTCCATCCTATCTAAGCCGTTCATTATCTTGTAAGTTTCTATCAGATCTCCCCTCAACCTCCTAAACTCCAATGAATATAATCCCACGATCCTCAGACGTTCATCGTATGTCAGGCCTACCATTCCTGGGATCATCCGTGTGAATCTCCGCTGGACCCGCTCCAGTGCCAGTATGTCCTTCCTGAGGTGTGGGGCCCAAAATTGCTCACAGTACTCCAAATGGGGCCTAACCAGTGCTTTATAAAGCCTCAGAAGTACATCCCTGCTTTTGTATTCCAAGCCTCTTGAGATAAATGACAACATTACATTTGCTTTCCTAATTACGGACTCAACCTGCAAGTTTACCTTTAGAGAATCCTGGACTAGGACTCCCAAGTCCCTTTGCACTTTAGCATTATGAATTTTGTCACCGTTTAGAAAATAGTCCATGCCTCTATTCTTTTTTCCAAAGTGTACGACCTCGCACTTGCCCACGTTGAATTTCATCAGCCACTTCTTGGACCACTCTCCTAAACTGTCTAAATCTTTCTGCAGCCTCCCCACCTCCTCAATACTACCTGCCCCTCCACCTATCTTTGTATCATCGGCAAACTTGGCCAGAATGCTCCCAGTCCCGTCATCTAGATCGTTAATATATAAAGAGAACAGCTGTGGCCCCAACACTGAACCCTGCGGGACACCACTTGTCACCGGTTGCCATTCTGAGAAAGAACCTTTTATCCCAACTCTCTGCCTTCTGTCTGACAGCCAATCGTCAATCCATGTTAGTACCTTGCCTCGAATACCATGGGCCCTTATTTTACTCAGCAGTCTCCCGTGAGGCACCTTGTCAAAGGCCTTTTGGAAGTCAAGATAGATAACATCCATTGGCTCTCCTTGGTCTAACCTATTTGTTATCTCTTCAAAGAAGTAAATGTACTGAAGTAAATGTACTGATCTGCCGTTTGTACTCAAGAGCCTGTTATGTAACTAGTGGGTACTGTGGGATGTGAAAGACGGTATTGTCTTGACAATATCAATGGCATTACAAATTTTTTCTCTGAGAGCTTTTTTGACCATTTGAACAATGCAGCATATATTATCACTCCATTTTAATCATGGTTTTGCATATTGTCAAGCTGTGAATCATATAAACAATTGCACGCAACAATTGTGCATTTCATGGTTGCTGTTCAGTAATGCAATCTGCGGTACTTGCTAATAAATTTTAAAACTGTCAGACAGGGTACATTAACTTTATCTTATGTCATTTTATATGCTCAGTGTTTAATGGTTCATTAGTTAACCCAATTCCATAGAATCATTTTAACTGAATTACTTGCAGGCTGCATTCATAATTCAGTAAGATCTTTATTAAAATCCAGACAAACAGTGAGTAAGTGTCTGTCGCAAAGGAATTGAAATCTTAGATTTAGTATGAAAGAAGAATGGGTCTTTATGATATGGGTCAAGAGATGGAGAGAATCATCAAACCTAATGTATTCCTTCGGGCTTGTTGCTAAAAATGTCAATTTTGCAACTAAATTGTACAGAGAACAAACACTTATCTCAACATCCGATCATCAGGAACTGAGACATCAACAGCTAGGGCAGAATTTTACAGTTCCTCTGCTGGCGGGTTTGTAGACAGGGAGGCCCATAAAATTCCCTGGTTAGCCTTCCTGTTGCCCTTTTACATATCCCTGACCTGGCCATGATTTTACATGGGGATTGTGAGGCCTAGGATGGCCAATCCACCCTCACCCCAATTGAGGCTCTTAAGTGGCCAATTTTGAGGCTGGTGGGAGCAGTTCAGGAGCAAGGGGGAAGCCTGGCAAGTCATCATGCTCAAGCCTCGGGTTTTAAGTGAGGAGCTTTGGTGGGGGAGGGAAGGGCTCTCTAAAAGGCCCCTTTTCACATCAGTCACCTCACCAAGATCTGCACCCTTCTCCTTCCCCCACTGACCTCCCCATCAAGATCTCCACCCATGCCCCTCCCCACCCAGGCTTCACCACCACTCCCCATTTTGTGATCTCCCACACTTACCTTGCCCTGGACTCTGGAACTTTGAATATGGGAACTGCTTATAGCCCCAGCCCTGGTCACTCCACTGCTGCCACTGGTGCTTCTGGGACTACAGGACTCTCTGAGACAAGGTTTCCACCTAAATGAGGAGTGGAAGTCCCATCTCCAGCCAATTAGTCCAATTCCAATTCTCTTCTGCACCTAGTGGTGCACTAAGGCAGACATTTGTCTGTTTCCATAGCTGGTACTTCACAGTACAGGTCAGTAGTCTATCACCAGGGGCTTATAGCTTGAGGGACGCCACTCCACATCAAGCATGGTTGACCAGGAGTCTCTCCCACTCTTACCACCAGCCATTGGCATGTTGAAAGGATTTTGTAGATTGACACTCAACCTGTTTGTACACGCTATGAATGAACCTTTCTTGGCCATCAAGTCCTGGGAGATGGGACTCGAACCCAGATTCTCTGACTCACGGGTAGGGATGCTACCCACTGCGTCACAAGACTTCCTATCTAGCCAATTAATGCTGGAGTGTTAAATAGCTGTGCGGCTGCTGTGAATGGTGGCAGTGTGTTCCCTGCCAACTCTTCGGGTGATGGGGCTGCAAACCCTACCATCTAATATTAAGCTCTGACGAAGGGTCATCCAGACTCGAAACATTGGCTCTGTTCTCTCTCCAGAGATGCTGTCAGAGATCCTGAGATTTTCCTGCATTTTCCGTTTTTGTTTCAGATTCCAGCATCTTCAGTAATTTGCATTTATCCAATATTAAGGGTTGGACAGCACATTTGTGATGAAAGGAAAGACCATTTTAAGTAACATTCGAATGCATGTTGGTGACCTCCTAAAAAATACTTTTTTGCAGTGAGAATGCAAATGTATGGCCCAGGATTTGCTGTCAAAATAACAGTGAGGCCAACAACACTTAGCATTACTTTCACACAAATAGCGCTACAACTCCAGGTAAGCACAGATTTGCAGTTCAACATAAAAGTTCACAATTCTGGCTACAACATTTCGTCATCTGGCTCACCATCGAAATGCATTGAATGACATGACATTGCTGTATTTGCAGGGCAGATGCAAACTAAAACCGCCAATAACTTAAGGCTTACCCATTTCAATTTTGGTACCATTTGATGACATTACAAATGTTATTGACTGACTGGCACTGGAATTTAACTATTTTAATTATGGAGTCTCATTCCTTCAGATTTTAATTATTGTTTGAGTAGTTTTTCGAGCTGTACCTTATTTCTGCTCTCTTCATTCAATCTTTATTCCCTCCCCTTATTATTCCTGTACCTGATATGACATTGAATTTACCCTCTCTAATTTACATTTCATTGTTCACACCTTGCACTGTCCATTTCACAATCCTTCAATCTAATTGATTAAGGAAATACAAGGTGGCTTGCCTAGATTACTCAGATCTGAATGCTCCGTGGGCACTGTACCATTTCTATTTTACACATCCAGCAAATTGCAGGGCAAAATATTGTCAACATTAAATTGGTAAGGGAAAATTTAACTATAGGCACAACTGTTTATTGGTCTCAAACAAAAATGGAAAATGCTAGAAAATCTCAGCAGGTCTGACAGCATCTGTGGAGAGAAGATAGAGCCATTTCAAGTCTGAATGACCCTTCATCAGATCTCTGGAGTTGGCTCTGATGAAGGATCATCCAGGCTCGAAACGTTGGCTCTATTCTCTCTCTACTGATGCTGTCTGACCTGCTGAGATTTTCCAGCATTTTCTATTTCTGTTTTTGTTTCAGATTCCAGCATCCACAGTATTTTGCTGTTATCTCACTGTTTATTGGTCTGCTACAGCAATTTTTGGCCTCCATTTCATAACTTTTCCATCAGTAACGAAGGAAGTACCAACAGTGCTGATTTAGCAATAAACGTGTTTCCTATTGATCATGTTTGACAATATTTGCAGCAGAGGAAACTGAGACCTTTACATTCAGTTCTTGCCTCCTGGTAGCATACGCCTAAGTGGATGTGAGGATCTCAATGCACATCCATTGTCACATAATGCCCATTGACATTGGCATCACACATCTTCCAAGAGATGCCCACCCCAACAAGGGAGAATGTCATCAGCAACCCTTGACATTCAATCCCATCTGCATGCCTTCTAACCAGCTTGCCTCAGCAATTGCTTGCGTCCATGACTGCCTCTGAGTTCCCTTCGGAGACAATGGACCTGACTTCATTCTGCCCCCACCTTTCTGCAGCAGATATATGGGGGCGGAAGCCATTTCAAAGGATACGGGTCTGCCAACGCGAGAAATTTCCCGACTGGATTCCCAAAAAGCCAACCCGACATAGGTGGAGGGCTTTTTGCACCCCTGCAGATATAGGACCTCTGTCCTTCATTCTGCCTCACCCACCAAAACCTTTAGTGCAGTGTCGGAAAACTCGGTGCACGTTCTCAGTGTGGTTAGCAGTTGTTTTTTCTCTTATTTCATCTCACAATTCCAAATAATCTCAGCACATCCAGTAGCCACAGTCCACTTTTCCTTTAATAGGTGCAGGCTCGCTTTAAGTGTTGCTGGAAAGAAGTAAATTTGGACCCCTGCTGAAGCAAACAGCTGATGAACAACATGGTTTGCACTGGCTGCATGCAGTAATCATGATAATGTGTAGTAGCATAAGGATGGCAATTATTCCCCACTATTCTCTTTGTATTATACTGTAGAAGTGCCTAAATTACATCCTGGAGTGCCACCTGAACACACAATGTCCTTCCTCTGAGGTGAGAGTTCTCACGCTGGGCCAAACTAGCACATTTTTAAACTTCTTATTACCTCTATTAAAATCATAGTGATCATAGTCATGATAGAGTCCTTACAGTGCAGAAGGAGGCCATTTGGCCCATCAAGTCTGCACCTCAACAATCCCACCCAGGCCCTATCCCTGTAACCTCACGCATTTACCTTGCTAATCCCCTGACACAAATGGTCAATTTAGCATGGTCAATCACCTGAGGCTGGAATTGAACCTGGGTCCCTGGCACCGTGAGGCAGCTGTGCTAACCACTGTGCCACCGTGCCACCCGAAATCAATAAACTAAAGAGAGGAATTTTGTATGCATACTTCATATATCAATATCATAGAGTGTCTTCTTCTTAGGCAGTCCCTCGGAGTCAAGAATGATTTACTTCCACACTAAAATTGAGCTCTGATTGAGGGGTCCAATGTGTGACTTACAGTCTCTATCACATGTTGGTAGTGGTTGGAGGACAGGGTGGGTAGGGTGCCTGGGTTATCATGCATTCTTCTGCTGTCGATGCTTTGCTTCAGCTTGCTCTCAGCAATGATACTCAAAATGTTCGGCTCCTCCCTGAATGCTTTTCCTTCACTTCAGGCAGTTAAGCCAGGAATTCCCAGGTGTGATGTTGCACTTTTTCAAGGAGGATTTGAGGGGGTCCTTGAAATGTTTCCTCTGCCCTCCTGGGGCTCGCTTACTGTGTCGAAGCTTCATGTAGACCGCTTGTTTTGGGAATCTTGTGTCAGGCATATGGATGTTGCGGCAAGCCTAGCGGAGCTAGTCGAGTGTGGTCAATGCTTCGATGCTGAGGATGTGGCCAGAGCGAGAACATTGATATTGGTGTGCCTATCCTGTCCATGGATTTGCAGGATCTTGTGGAGGCAGCGATGGTGGTAAGTCTCGAGGGTTTCGAGGTGCCAGCTGTACATAATCCACATCTCTGAGCCACATAGGAGGGTCGGTATCACTACTGCTCAGTAGACCATGAACCTGGTGCCAGGTCTGAGATCCTGGCCTTCAATGCTTTCTTCCTTGGGTAACCGAGAGCTCTGCTGGCACACCGAAGGCAATGTTTAACCTCATTACCGATGACTGCCCTTGTTGACAGTAGGCTCCCAAGGTATGGAAAGTGGTCCACCTTGTCCAAGTCCTCATCATAGATTTTGGTAACCGGAGGTTGTGCTGTATCGCGGGGAAGATTGGTAAAGGACCTTTGGATGTTGGATGGTCTTTTCTACCTCGTGCTGGGTTGGAGTTTTGCTGAGAGTGTAATTTCAAGCCCAAATACAACAGAGCATTTAGCAAATGCACTGCTTATTAACTCCTACACATCAAGAGATTTAATTCCAGAATTGTGCTGAGATTACTTTAATCCAGGTCAAACCATTGGCCTCAATGACCCGGAACTCAAAAAAGGAAGAAAAACTTCCAGGTTTCACATTATTCCGTGATTCCCGTTGGAAAATACCAATGTACGAACATCTAATAAGTTCACCATCAGGCCAATCATCAAATGTACATTGAGGAACTGAAAATATGCTCCACTAGTGCACCTCCTGCCCCCTCCCTCCAAACCATGCCAGTAGCAGTGGGTACAATCATTACATAGAATCCCTACAGTGCAGGAGACCATCCAGCCCATCGAGTCTATACCGACAACAATTCCACCCAGGCCCTACTCCCATTACCCCATATATTTTCCCTGCTAATCCCCCTGAGGTAAGTGGCAATTTAGCATGGCCAAGCCACCTAACCTGCACATCTTTGGACTGTGGGAGGAAACCGGAGCACCCAGAGGAAACCCACGCAGACACGGGGAGAATGTGCAAACTCCACACAGACAGTGACCCAAGTCGGTATCGAACCCGGGACCCTGGCGCTATGAGGCAGCAGTGCTAACCATTGTGCCACCGTGCCGCCCAATCAGCTGGAGGGCATTGCATTTCACCTGCACCATTATGTGCACATCTGGACTGTCACTTACTGCGATGGCAAAGGATGCACCAGTACTCACAGAGGCCTAGCTCTCTGTCTCATTTGGTGTTAGTTTCTTTTGAAAGTAAAATGAATATCTTTGAGGAGCCAGGTCACTTCCTAAGCCATTTGTGACATTCGGGAGGCTGGTACCCAGCAACTGACCTTGTGTACAAATCTCAAGAGAGCTTAAAGTATAAAGTTTATTTATTAGCGTCACAAGTAGGCTCACATTAACATTGCAATGAAGGTACTCTGGAAATCCCCCAGTTGCCACATTCTGGCGCCTGTTCTGATACACTGAGGGAAAATTTAGCATGGCCAATGCATCTAACCAGCACATCTTCCAGACTGTGGGAGGAAACCGGAGCACCTGGAGGAAACCCACTCAGACACGGGGAGAACGCGCAGAGACTGCAGAAGCACTGGTTCTCTTACATGAAAGGAATATTTCTCTTTATTGGATTAGTTTGATCAATGCAAGAGAAAGGATTCAGACCTCATTGCTGGAGATTAATTCCAAGGTAGATTTAGTTGCTCTTTATTTTTACACCCACCTGTCTGGAATAATACTTATTTTCTTAAATTGAAGATTGGGGAAACAAAAAGCTGATATATTTCTTAAATATGCGACAGGCAAATGATAATTCCCTGCAAAGACTGTCTCTGCCTGACCTGACCCCACTCCCAGAACTTAGTTGGATGGGGTGGGAAGAGGTTCTACCTCTTACAGTTTCCCAGATCCAGTCATGAGCTGCTTTATCTGCATTCATATGCAAGCCAATTCACTGAACTGTCTCCAGAGATATAGCAGGACTGTGGTGGAATGGCTTCCTCAGTGATAATGTTCATATGTAAAGCATTGCCGCACGGATGAGGGACGGGAGGGTGATCTGTCCCCGTACAATAAAACATTCCAGAGTGATTCAGCACTTTTAGGAGAGGAGAAAAATATTTACAAAAATGTAGAAGCTTCTGAACACATTTAGATATGGTACAGCTCCAGCTCAAAGCTGTTTTGATGTTATTAATAGTTCAAAGAGAGAGGGAGAGGGTGGGTGATTAATAATTTATCTACAACAAAGGGTGGGTCTGCGAATAGTGATAGAAGTCTGTCTGGCTTATCCTGCAGGAAACCTCAGCTACTCAAAAGATTCAAAAGATAAGTCTCTTTGGAGGTCAGGTAGTCTAAACGCTCTGAACAGAGTGATAACACTGCCAGGCAGGAGGGCTGGATGGCTTGCCAGTAGGTGACCAATGCCCCAAAGGATATTACAATATTTGTGCAGGATCCCAAATCCCTAATGCAAACTGAACAAACTGTCGCGATGTAATCTTGGAAAGGTTTGAGTGAAATCTGTGAAGAGAAAAGCATACCAGTCACAGCGCTTGGCAAGGGGGGCTCTCCAGAGATAATCACTGGCAATCTGGTGAGTCTAAACACCAGATGGCCAAGTGCTTGAGCTGCGATGCCCAGCAATACAGCTAAAAACATGTTAAGACCTCCCTGTTATCTGTAAACTCATTAGCTACAACCCTCATTCACTTGAATTGAATGTAAACACAGTTGCGATCCCTTGAAACAGCTGTTACATACATGAAAGGAATATTTATCTTTCTAGGATTATTGTGATCAATACAGGAGAGAGGATTCAGATCCCATCGCTGAAGATTAATTGCAAGATAGATTTAGTTGTTCAATTTTTTTTTACACACATCTAACTGGACTAATACTTATTTTGGAGGAAGGAGGAAGGTTTGGGGAATTAAAGCCGATGTATTTCTTGAATATGCTACAGCAAAAATCAGTCCTTTGTAGCAGAGTTTCTCAACTGAGGGTATGTAACCCCCTTGGGGTCTAAGAGAGAGTTTCAAGTTGTCCACCAAAAATAACAATAAAATCATAGAATAATAGAATCCCTACAGTGCAGAAGGAGGCCACTTGGCCCATCGAGTCTGCACTGACAACAATCCCCCCCAGGCCCTATCCCCATAACTCCATGTATTCACCCTACTAGTCCCCCTGACACTAAGGGACAATTTAGCATGGCCAATCAATCTAACCCACACATCTTTGGGGTATGGGAGGAAACCGGAGCACCCGGAGGAAACCCACGCAGACACGGGGAGAATATGCAAACTCCACACAGACAGTGACCCGAGGCGGGAATTGAACCTGGGTCTCTGGTGCAGTGAGGCAACAGTGCTAACCACTAAGGGCGGCACGGTGGCACAATGGTTAGCACTGCTCCTCACAGCGCCAGGGACCCGGGTTCAATTCTGGCCTCGGGTTAATGTCTGTGTGGAGTTTGCACATTCTCCCCGTGTCTGCGTGGGTTTCCTCTGTGTGCTCCGGTTTCCTCCCACAGTCCAAAGATGTCTGGATTAGATTGATGGCCCATGCTAAATTAACCCTAATGTGAGTGGATTAGCAGGGTAAATATGTGGGGTTACAGGAATAGGGCTGGGCGGGATTATGGTTGGTGTAGACTTGATGGGCCGAATGGGCTCCTTTTGCAGTTTAGGGATTGTATAATTTGTATGATTGTAACTACTGGGCCACCGTGCCACCCCAAATGGAATATAGAATGCGTAGGAAAGAAAAAGATTATTGTGAGAAGATCAGAATCATATTCAGGACAAGTGCCAACCAAGTTTATTGGATGATGTTCTAATAAGCTTGAAATGCAGCCGGAGTCTTTGGTTGAAATGTGGAGAAGGAAAGCAAGTCTGTATGTCTGCAAGGCAGTAACAGCGATTGGTGATTCAACACAGCACACAGAGGGGAGACTCCAAAGGAGATTGGACAAGGAGGTTAGATGCTGACTCTTTGCCTGACAAACAGTACTGAAAATTGGTGCCAAGGAGAGAGGGAACCTGTCTTAAAGCTTCATCCCTTGTTCTCCAGAGTCCTGATTACATGTCAGTTGGCAAAATTCTTCCTGTGTCCAGGTTACCTTCACGCTTCTGATTTCTCCTTAATTCTACCCTCTGCAGGTGATTTCATTCTCCTCAACCACCCTGCAATTGAGTTACTGTCTGTGATACCATTGGGAATTAGGATTGGGTCCAATACCATAGTTAACCAGTTCAAACATTTAAAAAACATGCTTGCTTAAAGTACAATGAACTTGCAAATTGGAAGGATAATTTTCTGAGATGTCTCTGCTCAGTTGGAGGGTAGAGAAAGGAAACATTCTCAGCCCAAGGACATGAAAGACAAGGAGAGGAGTCAAGCTATGAGTAAAACAAAAGTAATAATCATAAATTTATCTAATTAAACTTTCAAATTTATTAAAGTTTATTTATCAGTGTCACAAGTAGGCTCATATTAATACTGCAATGAAGTTACTGTGAAAATCCACACTCCGGCGCCTGTTCGGGTACACTGAGGGAGAATATAGCATGGCCAATGCACCTAACCAGCACATCATTCGGACTGCGGGAGGGCCCAGAGGAAACCCATACAGACGCAGGGAGAACATGCAGACTCTGCACAGACAGTGACCTCAGCTGGGAATCGAACCCAGGTCCTTGGTGCTGTGAGGCAGCTAACCACTGTGTTGTATAATACATTTTTATACAGATCAAATACATGTTGTATTAAAGGGGGTCTGCAGAATCTTTGTAACTTGGGAAGGGGGGCTTCATGAGCCAAATGGTTTTGATCCCCTTGTTTTATGGGACGTGGCTCTCTCTTATGAATTAATCATCTTATCATTCCCCTTACCTGTAAATAAATGAATATCTTTCTCCAATACTCTCTTTACTTATTGATTTTTTAAATTCTATCATGGCACGTGCGCATCGATGGCAAGGCCAGTATTTGTTGCCCATTCCTAAAATAAGCAATAATAAATAATTCCATCCAAATCATTTTCTTTTGTTTCTGTGGAGTATCACAATGCTCAATTATTAATTGAAAGTATAGTTTTCTACTCAATGGAAGACCATCTTGCCCCTTGTCTTAGCTGTATTTATTTATCTTGATTGTAGTCAGATTCTTTTTAGCTGTATTTTGCTTCAACAATGCAGCACTCCAATACCTCAGTGTGTAGTGTTTCCCACTTTATTCCACAATAGAATGACCTAGCTGTGAGTACAATGGTGCCTTATTAGTCTTAAATTGTGGCTTCACCATTCGAGAAATTGTCAAAAGAAATTTCACAAAGGACACAGAGCGAAAAATCTTTGGCCCATTAGTCCAAACTGGAGTCAAATCTCAGTAACAATAGTGTAAAGATCTTCAATGGAATATGACCTAACCTCTCCAAAATTCATCCCCAAAGTGAGATGATTCAGCTGAGGAAATCAATATTGGGCTATGTGTCAAAGCCAGCATTGTATTTCTCTTTCATTATCTTGCTAGTGTGATGTTGTTTCAAGGTGCACTATTGTCTAAATTTACTACCTTTTTTATATAACACCTAGCCTCATGGCTCTAAGCTTATTGTGCAGTTCCTGGCATTACATAATTCATCAATTGCAATGAAATACCCTAGTTTGAGGTGCAACAAAAGAAAATCGCAGGTATGGAAGCATGGTGGTTATGTTACTGGACCGAAATCCAGAGACCTAGATTGATAATCCAAAATTCAAATCCCAGACTGCGAATTTAAACTCAGTTAATTGAATTTTTAAAACTTCTGGAGTCTGGAAGTTATGGAGATGTTTCATCCATATCCTTTAGGGTTGAAAATCTGCCCTGCTCATCTGATCTTGCTCACGTCAGACTTCAGGTCTGCAGCAATGTGTACCCCCTGAAATGGCCCCTCAGTTATCAAACCACTACAAAAAGTACAATAATGAAACTGAATAGCCCCCTCAGCATGACCCAGGCATTGGATTCAGATGTGACAAAGGCAAAGGTACCATAGTCAATCCTGCAAGTACCTCCTCACCAACTTCTAGAGACTTAGAAACATACATAGGAGGAGGCCATTCAGCCCTTCGAGCCAGCACTACCATTCATTACAATCATGGCTGATCATCAAATTAAATACCCTGATTCTGCCTTCTCCCAATCCCTTGATCATTTCAGTCCCAAGAGCTTTATCTAATTCCTTCTTGAAATTAGATGTTTTGGCCTCAACAACATTTTGTGGCAGTGAATTCTAGAGATTCACCACTCCCTGGATGAAGAGTTTTTTCCTCACCTCAGTCCCAAAAGGTTTACCCCTGATCCTCAAACCATGATTCCTAGTACTGGACTCCCCCACCATCAAGAACATTCTTTCTGAATCTACCCTGTCTAATCCTGTTAGAATTTTATAAATTTCTATGAGATCCTCTCTCACTCTTCTAAACGCCAAAGAATATAATCCTAACCAATTTAGTCTCTCCTCATTTGACAGTTCTGCCATCCCAGCAATCAGCCTGGTAAACTTCTGCTGCACTCCTCAATATCCTTCCTCAGATAAGGGCATCAAAACTGCATACAATACGCCAAGTTTGGCCTCACCAACGCCTTATACAATTGCAGTAAAACATCTCTATTCTTATACGCAAATCCTCTCGCTATGAAGGCCAAATGCCATTTGCCTTATTTGTTGCCTGCTGTACCTCCACGCTTACTTTCAGCAACTGACACACGAGGACACCAAGGTCTCGCTGAGTATCCACCTCTCTCAATTTACGCCCATTCAATTATTTTTTGCCAAAGCAGAATGTGTACACAGTGATCCCACAACCAACAGATCAGATCTAATCTTTGCAGTCTTGTTATATCCAATAGTGAATAGTGATGGACAATTAAGCAACTAACAAGAGAACCATGCTCTATGTACATCCCCACCCTCAATGGGGGCAGGACCCAGCTTGCAAAGTGCAAAAGACAAGGCTGAATAATCTTCAGCCAGAAGTATCAAGTACATCTTTTGTCTTGGCCTCACCCTGATGGCCCCACTGTTCAGGATGTCAATGAATTTGATTCACTCCACATGATATCAAGAAAGTGCATTTGTTATGACTGGTGAGGGCACGTGTCTGGACTTGGCCTTTCTTCCCTTTGCCTCAATTGATTGTAACATGGTTCTTTGTCATTTATAAGGATGAAAATATTGAGTCAGTATCAGTACTGAATAATTTATGCGCTGATTGCAAAGAACTCAGTTTAATATGATTTCTTGAATTTATACACAAAGGGGTTAGTTTTTTATTGCACTAAAAACCCACCCAGGTCAGAGATAAAATTATTTAAAAAGATAAATATATGTCCTACCTTTGCAACACACACACATGTGTGCAAAATTCATGTTAATAGTAGAGCAGGTTAACCTTTTTAGCCAAAGAAGTTTAAATGATAAAAGGTAAAAAGAAATAGAGAGTTTACTGTTTATAAGTCCTTTGCTGTTGTTGGTGGCTGGAGCAGTTTCTTTCACAATGGTCCTGAAATTCCAGTGGGGTTGAAGCCAATGTAAACTGCACTTCCTCATTTAATGCATCTTTTCCAAAAGTTGATTACATTGCACTTCGGATTCCTTTCAACTGAAGTTGCCTGTCTCAGTGATAAATTCCACAATGTAACAGACACAGAGCTCTGAACCTGAGAACAGGGAGGGCTGGTGTTTCTGTTCCATTGCAGACCTCTCCTTTAAGATGGCCTAAAAACAACCAGGATGTTGCAATAAAATACAGTTCAAAATGATGATTTTTTCAAAATAATGGGCCCGATTTTACCATTGTGTCAAAACGGGCGTGAAAAAGTGGTAAAGTCGGGTGTGAGGCCATTAACGCGATCCGCACCCGTGTCCACGCAGGCCCGGGAATAGCCGCGATCTGATTTGGGCGCAACGGCAATTTAAATGCATTTGCATGTATTTCAATTGAATTAATGAACTGCCCGCCAAACTTTATCAGCATTTCCCCCCTTACCACCGCGTTCACCAATCCGCAATCGGACATGCTGAATAAAAGTCTGAATCGGGCACTCCAGCTGCTGAAGAGGTAGGTTCAGTGCTTCCAATGGCTCTCTGACTCAGACCGGTGGTGGGGGGGAGGAGGGGGAGGGAGGCCCGATCGTTGTCTGGTTGTGGGGGGGGTAGGGCCGATCATTGTCTGAGTGCCGGTAGGGGCGGGGGGGAGGTTTGAGGACAGATCGTTGTCTGGTTGGGGAGGGGAGAGGAAGGCCAGATCATTCTCTTTGGGTGGGGGAGGGGAGGAGTGAGGCCAGATCATTCTCTGGGGGGGGGGGGGGGGGAGGGGCGGAAGTGAGGGCAAATCATTTTTGGGAGGGGGGGAAGGAGAGGGAGGTCAGATCATTCTCTGGGGGGGGGGGGGTGGGGAGAGGGGAGTGAGGCCAGATCATTCTTTGGGGGAGAGGGGGAGGGGAGTGAGGCCAGATCATTCTCTGCTGGGGGGGGGGATTGAGGCCAGATCATTTTCTGGGGGTGGGGGAGTGAGGCCAGATCATTTCGGGGGGGGGAGGGAGGCGGGTAAGATGTATCTCTTGAGGGGGGAACAGGGAGGGGCAGGGGGTCCGCTGCCACTCTGTGGGTGATCGGTGGGGGGGAAGGGGCAGGGGGCCGCGATTGGTCTGGGTAGTGGGGGGGGGGTGGATAAGGGGGACAGTGATGTCTCTGGGGGCCATTGCTCCCACTTTTCGCTCCCGGGCCGCTTTCTCCGCTTTCGGCGGCCCGGGAGCGATCTGACACGGGCACGCGTTTTCAAATTTTTTTCTAACTGCACATGTGCAGTTCAGAGCTCTAATTGTTTCAGGTGCGCTAAGCCCCGCCCACAGCGCGATTCAGACTCCCAATTTTTTTTTCAAGCTGAGTGCGTATCGGGGCACCTGAAAGCAGGTTCCCAAGTTGGATCTGAATTGCGCCGAGATTCAGCACTTAGAATGAAAATGGTAAAATCCGGCCCAATCTCTCTCCCAGTAATGCGTTGGATATTCTGAAGATGGTAATTGATTAGGTCAGGTTTGGACAGACCTTCACTATTTTTGTGGTTTAGGTTCTTAATTTCTTTACCGTCCAGCCATAACTTCTGAATATTCTTCCCTGTGATGAGCTAGGAAAAACATATCAAGACCTTCCATATAGCCTTGTCCCGTAGACTTTCTGTCTGACTGAAAGGTAGCTTTATAGAAATGCAAATAGTGAAAGCCGGTTAAAACTTTCAGTATACTTATGAAGTAATTCTTGACATCAGCAGATGTGAAATTCCACAGGAGGTTTACCTTGGCTTGTCCTAATTTTAATTCACGTTGGAAACTTAAAGAAACTGACCAACTTGTAATACCAGCTGTTAGTTCTATTAAACCTGGGAAATCCATGCACTCATTGTTGAAGTTCAACTTCTGAGTTAAGGGAGCTTTTAATCTGTTATATGTGTTATATATGTTGTACATTTTGCCAGCTTGCCTGTTCAGTGGGGTTTCCAATGTGCAGCAGATTGTGCTCTGGTTAAAAGCAGAGGCCAATGCATTGCCATTGGCTTCCAGTACTGTTTTTTCTGGTACTTTCAGTCCTTTTGGCCACTGGAAGCTAACTAACCGTATGTAGTTTAAAAAAAACCTCCATTTGGTTTACTTTATTGATAAGGAATATATGCCGGCATCTGTACGTGACTTTAAAATTCAAAGGTTGCATTTTCTCATCAACAAAATAAACTTCACATTCCTGGAAGCTACGATCCATTTTATGAAAATAATCAATTAATTATTTTTATTGGTTCCCATTCTTAAGTAACAAGTAACAGATTAGAAACTGCACTTCTGGACCACCGTGTATTTATTGTACATAAATTAGAACATACGCCAATTATTGACCACAGTCAAATATAGAGTTAGAACATTTGTCTAGAGTTGATTTGATAACAGGTTGAGAAGTGAGTGGAGGTGGTTTCATTCAGATTAAACCAAGGGTGGTGACATCATACATTATCCAGCTTGATGTACAAACCTCCCCGTAAATGGTTCCATACAGCCCATGAAGTAGATTGAATGGATCTGATTTTTGAATGCATGTAATAAGTAAGGTTTTACACTCTACTTGTTACTCCCAGTGGAGGTGTTCTGATGATTAACATTACATACATTTTGCCACATCATAGCTAAGGAAGGCAGACAAATTAGAAAATGAACTCATTTGTGAATATGAAAGATCATTGTTTAATATTTGGGGAGAAATTGGCTGACACCCGAAACCAGGCATGGGAATCACCATTTGTGATTAACCTATGCCCGTTCATTGAATTGTATGCAAATGTATGCTTCCTTCTGCTTTGTATAATTACTGTGTATGGCCAGCATTGCCCATGCTGTGGGTTAGGGTATGAGTATATTGCTAAATGTCAGGGTGAGGTAAATCATATAAATGTTAGCATGATTACTGATTGATGGGCAGAGGTTGATAGATTGGGAAAAGAGGTCTAGTGAACTGCACAGTGGGTGAGGCTAGTCGTGCAGTTGGTAGGATATGCCATTTCAAAATGATCTCATTTTGGTAACTTATGTTAGATTTAGGCTGAATTTCTTCCCTGTTGGTCTTCCAGCGCAGAGTTGTCCCCGACCATTTGTTGCAGACTGGTACATTCAAAAGCTCAGGATTATGTGCTGAGGGAAGCACTAAAGCTTGAGGCAGCCACTGCAGAGGTACAATGGGGAAAGATCGCTATTTAAGACCCCTCAGCCACAGTGAACTGAGGGGAGAGGAACTGTATAGAACCCCCTCAGGCCGTATGACTCACATTGAATGTATGCAGTGAATATTACATGTGGCACAATTGTATGGAAGCACCTCAGAGTGCAACTTGATCAATGTAGACAACTTAAATATCATCTGTAATGATATTTTGAAATGTCTGTAAATGTTTAATGGACTGTATTGAAACAACTCAGAGTACAACATGATGTATGCAGGAAACCTGAATATTATTGCACTTTGCGTGATGACCATTTTGAAATGTTAATTTTTTTTCAGATATTTTAGAATAAACATATTTTTGCAAAACAAAAGTTGAATTTCTTTCTGCACTGCCTCCATGTACTTGAAGTACACTCTGGCATTGCCCTCTGCTACCCTTTGTTGTCTGAGTATCCTGAACATATGTCTGGAGGACCTATCGTCCCATTGCAGATACAGGACATTTCTCCTCCATTCCATCTTTTCCACCAAGAACCCCGGCGCAGTGTCTAAAAACCTTGCTATGCATTCTCCCATTCATGCTCAAATCCAAGTAAAAGGACCACCAGACATTCATATCTGGAAATAACCCATTTCTGCACAATCATCAACATAAAAAGAACTTCAGGACAGCCAGCTCACTCCATTACAATATTGATACTTTAGAAAAATATGACAAATACTCCAAAAATACTTACCATTGCACCAGCAGCCAGAAGAAATAGCCCAGCAACTGATCAATAAGTAGTAACTTTTACCTTTAAGTAGAACTGGCAGGAGGAATGTGAGTGGCCTACATTCCATTTAATGTTGTATTCAGA
This sequence comes from Mustelus asterias, assembly GCF_964213995.1. Lineage (NCBI taxonomy): Eukaryota > Metazoa > Chordata > Chondrichthyes > Carcharhiniformes > Triakidae > Mustelus > Mustelus asterias. The sequence continues at coordinate 119,054,331 of NC_135803.1, read as the reverse complement.
GCCCAATTTCTCCCCCATTATTTAGTTACAATCCCTGCAGAGACCAATAATATTTTTAATGAAACAAATTTCCCAAACAGCCAACGGAAATAACTGAAAAGATTTCACATTTTAAGACTTTTACTGTAACCAACAAACTAAAATCAACATAGATCAAATGTTAACAGGCAACTAATAGACCAAACTAATGACAAGGTAATTTTGCATTAACTAACTACTGCAATTGAGATATGTCTTACAACTGGTTTCACTATGCACCATCCTAGTAGATGTACTATAGCACTATAACATTACTCCCAGCTCCCAGGTTCACTTCGCCCTGGCGCTCTCTGTTGCAATTTTCTGTGTCCTTCAAAAGTCATTGCACTAAGACTGAGTCTCTCAGATCCAACCTATATCAGCAAGACACATCTCAATAAATCCTTGGTCTTCAAACTTACAAAAGTCCAATCTATTCTGTTCCTTTTCTTTTCTACAGAATAAGAATTTTTACAACAATCTTGCTTCCCCTCAGTAGAACCTGTCTTGCCTCTCTCTGTCTGTGGCTCACTATGTGTGTGGTCTCACTAAAGCAACTGTCCTTTTACTGTGAAAAGATGTGAAAACTGTCACTTGATTTCAATATATTTCTGATTGAGTTTCAGCCCCATTGCAACCAGATCACATAGATCTCTATCCAAGCAGAGATATTTAGTATGACCTCGCCATCCCCCTTCTCAGAGTGCCCCCTTTCACCTTAAGTTAAAGGAGACATTTTAAAACATAGTCATTGTGCAAAGTCCAACATTCATAACAATACTAACATTTTTTCTTCAAATTAACAAGTGGATAAAATGTTTGTTACTGCTCTGACCACCCATTTAAAGAATAATTGTTGAAGGACTATTGGTTCCTATGTATACCCTATTTATTTAGCTGGTATACTTTTGCATGTTTTCAGATTGATTTTAAAATATGGCATGCAAATCAATAAGTATTTTTCAGAATAGACATAAAAAAATTAGAATAATTTTTAAAAATAAGCAAATATATATATGGGTGGCACGGTGGCACAGTGGTTAGCATTGCTGCCTCACAGTGCCAGGGACCCGGGTTCAATTCCAGCCTCGGGTGACTGTGTGGAGTTTGCACGTTCTCTTTGTGTCCGCGTGGGTTTCCTCCGCGTGCTCTGGTTTCCTCACACAGTATAAAAATGTGTGAGTTAGGTGCATTGGCTATGTTAAAATTGCTCCTTAGTGTCAGGGGGATTAACAGGGTAAATACATGAGGTTACGGGGATAGGGCATAGGTGGGATTGGTATCAGGACAGGCTCAATGTGCTGAATGGCCTCCTTCTGCACTGTAGGGATTGTATGATTCTATGATTCTGTTATGCACAATCTGCAATGACTGCTGCTCCATTTAATCGTAAGGTTGACCCATACTTAGATTCCCTTTCCAACGCCACTTTGGCTTCTAGTTAAATTAATGTTCGGGGCAAACTCTCCTCATGATATACTAAGATGAACGCTGGCTACTTAAGTTGTAATGTATCTGTGTACATATGAAATTTATCCTTTGAGAGTTCATTGGTGATATGAACAACATTGTGATTCTTTTTTTCCACATGAGTTTCTCTTCCCTTTAAGAGAACAGATCTAAGTATTCATTCCTCCTCTGCCAAAAGCTGAGTAAAGCTACTAGCAGATCACACCCTCTGTATTCTAAAACAATAATTCAATATAAATCTACAAACACTATGGGGTGCAGTTACTGCAGTGTTTTGATGAGCAATCAGTATTGGCCTTAAATGTGGAATCCAGCAGTAGATCTTTTCAGAAGTATGGCCTTATAAGGTCTAATCTTGGTGAGACCGCACCTGGAATGTTATGTGCAGCTTTGGTCTCTGTACCTAAGGAAATAACTTGTCATAGAGGAGTGCAACAAAGGTTCATTAAATTAATTCCTCGGATGGAGGGATTTTCCTGAGGAAAGATTAAACAGACCGGACCTTTACTCTCTGGAGTTTAGAAGAGGTGATCTCATTCAAACATGCAGAATTCTTATAGGGCTCAACAGAAGAGAAGCAAGAAGGATGTTTCTCCTTGCTGGTCGGTCTAGAACCAGAGGGCACAGTCTTAGCAATAGGGACAGGCTATTTAGGATTGAGGAAAGGAGGAATTTCTTCACTCAAAGGGTGATGAATATTTGGAATTCTCTGCCCCAGAAGGCTGTGGAGGCTCAGTCACAGAGTATGATCAAGATTGAGATTGAAAGATTTCCGTATATGAAAAGCATTAAGGTTTATGAGGATTGTACAGGAACATGCAATTGAGAGGTATCTAAATGGATACAAAATTGGCTTCTTGACAGAAGCCAGAGAATGGTTGGAGAGGGTTGTTTTTCAAACTGGAGGCCTGTGACCAGCGGTGTGCTTCAGGGGTCAGTGTTGGGTCCACTGTTATTTGTCATTTATATTAACGATTTGGATGAGAATATAGGAAGCCTGGTTAGTAAATTTGCAGATGACACCAAGATTGGTGGCATAGTGGACAGTGAAGAAAGTTATCTCCGATTGCAAAGGGATCTTGATCAATTGGGCCAGTGGGCTGACGAATGGCAGATGAAGTTTAATTTAGACAAATGCGAGGTGATGCATTTTGGTGGATTGAACCAGGACAAGACTTACTCAGTTAATGATAGGGCGTTGGGGAGAGTAACAGAACAAAGAGATCTAGGGGTACGTGTTCATAGCTCCTTGAAAGTGGAGTCACTGGTGGACAGAGTGGTGAAGAAGACTTTCAGCATGCTTGCTTTCATTGGTCAAAACATTGAATACAGGAGTTGGGACATCTTGTTGAAGTTGTACAAGACATTGGTGAGGCCACACTTGGAATACTGTGTGCAGTTCTGGTCACGCTATTATAGGAAGGATATTATTAAACTAGTAAGAGTGCAGAAAAGATTTACTAGGATGCTACCGGGACTTGATGGTTTGAGTTATAAGGAGAGGCTGGAAAGAGTGGGACTTTTTTCTCTGGAGCGTAGGAGGCTGAGGGGTGATCTTATAGAGGTCTATAAAATAATGAGGGGCACAGATCAGCTAGTCAATATATTTTCCCAAAGGTAGGGGAGTCTAAAACTAGAGGGCATAGGTTTAAGGTGAGAGGGGAGAGATACAGAAGTGTCCAGAGAGGCAATTTTTTCACACAGAGGGTGGTGAGTGTCTCGAACAAGCTGCCAGAGGTACTAGTAGAGGCGGGTACAATTTTGTCTTTTAAAAAGCATTTAGATAGTTACATGGATAAGATGGGTATAGAGAGATATGGGCCAAATGCGGGCAATTGGGATTAGCTTAGGGGTTTAAAAAAAAGGGCGGCATGGACAAGTTGGGCCGAAGGGCCTGTTTTCATGCTGTAAACCTCTATGACTCTATGCTGTTGAAGTAAAAGATCAGCATGATCTTATAAGTACAGAACAGGCTTAAAAGGCTGAATGGTCTACTCTCTTCCTATTTCTTATGTTTTTGGGTTCTCATGTTAATTCCATGAAACCAAATGTCCCCATTTGAGATCTGCAGTGAGGTGGTGAATATTATTCCCCATTTTAGACTTGTTCACCTGCTGGGAATGAGACAAACAGGGGTTAAAATGGCAGGAGGGTACAACAAGTTGCATTCCACATGTGTTTGCGGACTCTGCCAGTTTTAATTTGCAGGTTAATGGCCGCATAAGAGGGCATGATTAATATTGAAGTATCAGGGTCCAATTACATTGAAACATTCGATTGCAACAACACTTCTCAGTGTCTGAGCTGCCAGTGAAGCCTGGCTACAGGTTAGATCATGGTCAAAAGACCCTCGGATAAGGATTATTTTCTAAGGTTTTCTTGTGTGCCAGGAGTTGTAGCAGTTTTCTTGCTGGTCCCACAGGGAAATCATGGGCCTCATCTGTCCTATGCTTTCTTACCCCTCCCACAACCTCAATTGTCTCAACTTAACTGATTTTACCATGCGCTTTGATATTTATCTGCTCCATTGGTGAGAGAATGTCAAATCTAATTGAGTCATACTACCTCTTACAGTTCCCAGTCAGCAACTTCTTTCCCTTGCTTGCTGGTCTCCTCAACATTTTCACTGACTTCAGGAAAGTGGTTGATAATACTTTTCCCATTGTTTCTGAGGAAATATGGAAAATAATCAATACCATGTGACCAGGTGCTAAAACGGCCAGGAACCAAAATTTTGCAGGCATTCACTCCAATACCTATACAAAGATTTCACCTGTCAAAAATCTGGTGGACCTCCTGAGATTAGTGGCATATTCTCTTCTTATTGTGTCCCTGACATTTGCAAAGGATGCTGGGAAGGCTAGAAAGTCTAGTCAATATCTAGGTAGTGAATCATGGGAAAAGATTGGAGCTGCCATTTGTACAAGGGAACCTGTCTAAAGATTTGCTCCCAGAATCAAAGGATCTTTCAGTGTTCCAGCTTGGACAAACCCTGGAAGTTCAAGTTGGAGCCCACATCTGTCACTTGGTAGGGCCCAAATTACTTCAGATTATATTAAAACCGAATGTTTTAAGGAAATAAAAATGAACAATGTAAGTAGAATCATTTCTGACTCACATTTATTCAACTTTGCAGATGTGCGGGTTAGGTGCATTGGTCATGCTCAATTGCCCCGCTAGTGTCACGGCATGCATAGGTTAGAGGGATTAGTGGGGTAAATATGTGGGGTTGCGGGGATAGGGCCTGGGTGGGATTTTTGTCAGTGCAGATTCAATGGGGAGAATGGCCTCCTTCTGCACTGTAGGGTTACTATAATTACTATACTATGATAACACACTCGTAATTTAGTCACTGATGTATTTTGACTCAGTCAGACCTGGCGTTTATCCATGCATACATTAGATACATACCAGAGTGCATGGATTGCAATGTAAGCTGAGAAGGGTTAAAATGATTTACAGCTGGGTGTGAAAAAACACCAGATTCTTCGCAGGACCTACTGTTTTAGTTCAAGCGAATGTGGCTCTGTATGAAGCAAACAGATTTTCCCCATCAGATTAAAAGGTTTTCAAGTCCTCCTGTGGTATGTAAATTCTTGGTTACATTATTGAAGCTTTCATTAAAATGGAAATCTTCTGAAATTCTGTGTTCGTTAGGTGGTCACTGCACCAATATAATTCCCAGATGCTGGACAATTGACTTTCCCACCTCATGTTTTACTTAATCTCCATATCTGATCCAATTCTATGGATTCATATTCAAGAAAATGAAATATAAGTCCACACAAAGTATTTTCCATAACTTGCCCTTTTACATAAAATTGCAAGTTACCTAGAACTTAGGAAACAATATCATTTCACTATAAAGTACAAGTAAGTATTTCACATTTAATTTATAAGTGGAGAAGCATTTATATGATCTCCAGTGGTGTAATGTTTAATGATTCCAGAGTATTTGTTCCAATTAGCTATAAAAATACTGAGCATAAATAAATCTGTTGCGAATTTAGAATTCCTTTCAAGCTATTTATTCAGAATGAGGGCATTTATGAAAACTAATTTACATGCATGTGATTAGATAAGCGTTTAAGACAGGACAGTCAATGAAAGACAGCCGACGAGATGGACCACTGAGCAATAAAAGGCTACATGGAAGTTGAATCTTTTAGGAGCCAATTGCACCACATTGTGCAGTAGATTCCCAGAGCAACAGGGTACAAGCACTGGAGGAGAGAAAGTAAATAGTTGACAGGTAGATTGATCACACAGCAAGATGTCAGTCCCTGTAGCTGAATTGATGTCTGTAAGAGAGGGGAACTGTAGGCAAAGCACATCAGAGTACTTTGCTGGCCTGATAGCTAAGCTTGCAGGTGACAAGTCACCTTCTGTGCAGTGATTGGGTACCCCCAACTGTATCACAGCTGTGAAAATGAGAGATATTCTCAAGTTCCAAGTGAGCTATTCTCCCTAACAAATTTTCCTGCTGCACCAGTGGCTGAGAGTGAATCAGACTGCTAACTAAACTACAAAACAGTTGACAACAGATCATCTAGAATGGTCAAAGGGACATTACCAAAGGTATGAGATAAGAAGAGGAATTAATTAATAGAACATGAAGCTAGGTTTTTAAAAAAATAAATGTCTTGATATTGGAAAGTGTAGAAGTGGCTGAAACTGATTCTCGTTGGTGAGTCGATATACCTCCCACAAAGACCATAGAACCATTGTAAACCCAACAGGAAATAGTCCACTGTATTTCAGTCCTCACATGTTAAATTATCGTTCTTTCAAATGATGACAAGATAGGGCCCTTGAAGCATCAACCTGCAAAACATTTAGAGCATCCAGAGAAAGAAGGTAACTATGCTTTGTAATGTATCAGAATTGGTTACTCTACCCAATCTTGCACCCTATTTTTCTACTGTATGACTTGCACTAAAACTACTTGCCAGATTAGGTTATACATGTTTTTACTGTGCTTTACATTAGTATCACATAGTATAGTTCAGTGACTGCAATCTATGAGCTTGTCATACAGCAATATGACCACATTATGAACAGACTTTAAAGTATCCATATATAGATTTTAATAATGGAATGTCTACCAGGATTGTTTCAATGTTGTAATGCTGTGTATCGTTTTGTTTTTAAAGAATTATTTTCTGAGACATTGCAGGCCCAAACAATGTTTTCGGCAAGATCTTCAAAACTGTCCAGAATTATATTTACCAAAGTCACGGAGGCCTCAACGATTAACACTATATTCAATACTCCTCATTTAACCATGGTGAGTTTTCTGTATGCAAGAATCCCATTAAAGTTATGGATTTAAAAATGAAATAAAGATGTGATACAGAAAATAGTTAGGGTGCACTGGTATTGAGATCATGCCATAGCCATCTGAAGTGGGGTAATTGAATTAATTCGACATTAAACATGGGGAGCAGTTAATTGTTTGATAGCAAGAGCACGCTGCAAAAACTTCCAGATAAGTATAGGAAAGTGTTCGAGAATATCTTAGGATTCATGACTGGAGTAGAGGCAAAGCTCAAGATCAAACCTGATCGCAATCCTAGATGTTTCAAGGCAAGAATTGTTTCCTATACAATTAAACCAAAGGTAGAAGCGGAACTAGAAAAATTAGTCAAGGATAGAGTAATTGAACCTGTAACGTTGAGCGATTGGGCAACCCCAATCATCCCAATTATTAAATCTGATGGTTCAGAACAAATCTATGGAGACTTTAAGATGACCATAAATTCAGTACTGTGCATCAACCAGTGCCCCTTACCATGAATTGAGGATCTATTGGATCGTCTGGTGGTCAGCAATTTGAGATGATAGACTTGTCCCAAACATACCTCCAGATGAGGGTGGCAACTGAGTTGCAACCACGGATAAATTTGTTGCCCACAGGGATTGTTCCAAGATAATCACCTGCTGTTTGGAATAACATTGGAATAACAATGGACCAAATCTGAAGTGTTATTTGGACAATGTTCTAATCACAGGCAAAACTGAACAGGAACATATACAAAACTTATAGGAAACACTGGAGCATCTATAGAAGTAAGGTGAATATTTCAAATAATCCATCAGCTATCTGGGTGACCTAACAGACAAGGATGGCCTCCACACTGAATCTAAGAAAATGACAGTGATCCTAGATGTACCAAGACCACAGAATAATTGCACAGTTGCAAGTGTTTTTAGGGCTAATCAATTATTATGGGAAGTTCATCCCAAACCTTGCAACATTACTAAAGCCATTTCATTCTTTATTGTGTGCTAGCCAACACTAGAATTGGACAAAAGAGTGTGGAAGTCTGTACAAAGGAATTAAAGACATGTTCAAAAATCCAATGTATTGGTCCACTTTAACCCAGAGTTGAAAATTCAACTGGCATGTGATGCATCACCCAACAGGGTGGGTGGTGTTGTATCTCATATTGTGGCAAATGGGGAGGAGCGGCCAATAGTATTCACATCCTAAACATTATCAAGCACAAACAAAATTATGCACAACTTGAGGAGGAGTGCTTGAGAAAGAAGTTTCTGGTGTAGTGAGAAAACTGGTGCGAGAAACGGTTTTGATCGTTTCCTAGTTTCTGGTTCACTGAGAAAACCGGTAAGGTAAAACGGTAAACTCTATGCCTTGGCTAATAAAAGCAAGTATACCATATATATGCCTTTTAACCACTTTATCCATCTGCCCTGCTACCTTAAGCAACTGGTGTACATTCACAGCAAGGTCCCTCTGTTCCTCGCTGCTTACCAGGATTCTGCTGTTCATCATTGCCTTGTCTGTTCTGCCCAAATGCATCACCTCACACTTATCCAGATTAAATTCCATTTACCACGGACCAAGTCTGACCAAACCATCAATATCCTCCTGTAATGTTATCGTCCTCACTTATCATCCATGAACTTACTGATCAACCCTCCTACATTTAAGCCTAAATCATTGATATAAACCACAAACAGCAAGGCCCCCAACATTGATCCCTGCAGGACCCCATTCGACCCCTTAACCATCGTCCTCTGCTTCCTGCCACTCAGCCAATTCTGGATTCCATTTGCCAAATTTATTTGGATTCCATCGGCTCTTACCATTGCTATCAGTCTTCCATGTGGGACCTTGTCAAAAGCTTTGCTGAAGTCCAGAAACCTTTTGGCCGGGATTCTCCCAAAACAAAGCTAAGTGCCCAATGGGTGGGAAAACAGGAATATTTTCTGTCTGTTTTTTGGGCGTACTTACCAGAATGAATCTCCTACACTGTGCATTGCAGAGTGCCTCAGCGTGATTCCCTCTGGTAAGTAGGGGGTGGGGCCTATTCCCGCCCGAGAGGCCAACAGCATAGTGCTGAGTGGGTCACCACGCATGCACCGATCTGTCAGCACGGAGATTGGCAGATTGGCAGTGGCCGCCCATTGCCGGCCTCGCGATCGCTGGCCTCCTATCGCTGGCCAGCCATGTAAACTCCCTGATCATTGACTTTCCAGACCTCTTACATGCAGACCTGCTAGGCTGGCACTGCCCAAGGGGCACCCCCCCCCCCTCCCTTTTCCTCCAGCCTCCCAGGGGGCCTCAATGTCCTCTGTCCCCACCAGCGAGGTGAGGATGCCTGTTCCCCGTTAGTGGGGAGCAGTCATAAACCCCGCTGGAGAGAACCACTCCTGGCAGAGGGGAGGGGGGAGACGCTAGTGGGCCCTGGGAATACCATCCTGGGCTCGCTAATCATTTGGACATGATAATTTCCATATGATAATCAGCTCTGCACCAGAAATTTGCACTAAAAAAGAAGCGCTTGGGAGAATCCCAGTCTCTATCTTGCATTCTGTTCCTGTCAGTAGGAAAGCAAACAGCAGCTCACTTAACTATTTTGCTTGAGACGCAGGATTGAACATTACGACAGGATGGAGTAATTTGCCCCTATTTGTCTGTCGATCAGGCGTAGATGGGTAATACTGTCAATGGCATTGTATAGATGTTATTAATCAACTTGGTTGTAGCAATACGCGGTGTTTTAATTTGTCAGTGTGCAGGTATCAGAAACCCACTAAATTCCCTGCCACCATGACACCGCCCCGGATGGAATGATGAGAAGTGGGAAACCCAAAGTGACATTACATGATGTTACAATGGTTATGGTGGAAGTGGCCGACCACTTCACCGGCCTTATCCTGACCTTATTGACCTTATTGACCAAAACATAAGTTACAACGTTAATGCCTACGAGTTAGCAGAAGAGACTACAGGTAGACTGTGAATCACAGCACAGGAAACAAAATAAAACTGCGGTTATACAAGATCAGGTGGACGGTAATTTAGAGGGGTTAAAAATCATTAGTATAAAGACTCACACACTAGGAGGAGGGCATGCCACATGTTGGCTCAAGAATTGATAGGTAATGTTAATCCAAAATTGAAGATAAAGGACACAAAAACAGAAAATGCTGGAAAATCTCAGCAGGTCCGGCAGCATCTGTGGAGAAATTAGATCTTACTATTACAGGAAGTACAATGGGAATCAGTACTTACAGAGCTGGAGCCAGGATGCATAGGAGACACAGTAGAATTTCTGATCAGTATACCACAGGATCGTAATAATGGAACATATCGGGGTGGATATAAATTTGAATTCCTCGGAGTGTAGCAGAATTGGTGCATGTGCCAGGTAGGATCTGGGTGTTAGGCTGAATCACAGCATTACATCATCTGCCCCCATAATACACTATCTGCTCCCATAATACATCATCTGCCCCCAAAATACATCATCTGCCCCCACAATACATTATCTGCCCCCACAATACATCATCTGCCCCCACAATACCCTGAAACCCATCAGTAATGATTGTGCAGTTGTGGTGTTGGTTAACCCTCTTGAAGGAGTCTTCAAGGCAGACCAAACCTCCCCTTGTAGAGTGGTCCTTCTAACAGACAGGACAAGATTCTCATATGGGGGATCAATGTTTGATAATAACCCCACATTCTGCTTACGGATCACTGACTTCTTTATGGGAGAGCACTTCCATCTTGCAGGCAGGGCCCTCACTGACAATAAGTACATAAGTACATAATTACATAAGAAATAGGAGCAGGAGTAGGCCATCTAGCCCCTCGAGCCTGCCCCGCCATTCAATAAGATCATGGCTGATCTGATGGTGGTTTAGTTCCACTTACCCGCCCGCTCCCCATAACCCTTAATTCCCTTATTGATCAGAAATCTATCTACCTGTGACTTAAACATATTTAACGAGGTCACCTCCACTGCTTCAATGGGCAGAGAATTCCAGAGGTTCACTACCCTCTGAGAGAAGAAGTTCCTCCTCAACTCTGTTCTAAACTGACTCCCCCTTATTTTGAGGCTGTGTCCTCTAGTTCTTGTTTCCTTTCTAAGTGGAAAGAATCTCTCTGCCTCTACCCTGTCTAGCCCCTTCATTATCTTATATGTCTCTATAAGATCTCCCCTCAGCCTTCTAAACTCCAACGAGTACAGGCCCAATCTACTCAATCTCTCCTCATAAGCTAACCCCCTCATCTCCGGTATCAACCTAGTGAACCTTCTCTGTACTCCCTCCAAGGCCAATATATCCTTTCGCAAACAAGGGGACCAAAATTGCACACAGTACTCTAGTTGCGGCCTCACCAGTACCTTGTACAATTGCAGCAAGACATCCCTGCTTTTATACTCCATCCCCTTCGCAATAAAGACCAACATTCCATTTGCCTTCTTGATCACCTGTTGCACCTGCAAACTGAGTTTCTGCGATTCATAGAATCATAGAAACCCTACAGCACAGAAAGAGGCCATTCGACCCATCGAGTCTGCACCGACCACAATCCCACCCAGGCCTTACCCCCAAATCCCGACATATTTACCCACTAATCCCTCTAACCTACGCATCTCAGGACACTAAGGGCAATTTTAGCATGGCCAATCACATCTTTGGTCTGTGGGAGGAAACCGGAGCACCCGGAGGAAACCCATGCAGACACGAGGAGAATGTGCAAACTCCACACAGACAGTGACCCAAGCTGGGAATCGAACCCAGGTCCCTGGAGCTGTGAAGCAGCAGTGCTAACCACTGTGCTACCGTGCCGCCCTGGACAAGGGCGTCCTTGTGCCGTCCTTGTGCATACCAGCAGGTCCCTCTGCACAATGTCCATGGTGGGATGGTATGTTAAACATTGATGATGTCCCAGGTCAAATAGCTTGGGTATCAGTGGCTTTTGGAAGAAAGCTCACAGCAATCATGAGGGGAAGGGTGCAGGTGACTCTGGCCACAGGAAAGGCTGGGATATTGAAAGACTCAGCCAGTAATTGGGACAGGATGACAAGAATGCCGTATAACTGGTGGGAAGTAGGGGGAGTAATAGCAGCCATTGTGTCTGTTGCAGTGTTAATAATTAGTCTCTGTATTTTGTGGTACTCAGAGACTGATGGTATCCCAAGCAGTTCAGATGATAATGCTGGCCAATAAATGATACACTTCAGTATTCACAGATACTGATCCTTCCCCCTCACCCCCCCCCAACCCCCCCCCCCCCCCCCCCCCCCCCCCGCCCCCCCAGGAAATACAAAGTCAGGAAAATCTATGAAAATTTTACAATTTAATGAATGATGGTTCCAGGCCTAGCTTAAGGTAAGTTACTACTTGCTCCAGAATGAGGAGTTTAATTAACTGATCCAGTTTTATACTCACTGTTCGCATAGCTTTCTGACACATTCGCCACTCGTACGTATGGGAGATACTCTGAGAATAATAACCCTGTTAGCAGAGGTTGTGAGAACCCAATGGGCACTGAATCAGTGTGGGTGTCCCACTAGTACTTAGTTGTTCTCTTAAAGCTGGATTGGGTGTAAAAAAATCATTTGCCCAAATAATTCATTGATAATTTGGTTTCTAAAGCTGGGTCCTTTCAGCCATTGTTTGCCATTGGTACTTCCGGTCCCACTGAAAGTTAATGGACTTTTGGCTGGTCTGCCTCATCATCCATGGTGGGTCCCACCATGCCGGAGCTGGGAAATCCTGGTCTAAGTCGAAAGTAAGTATGTATATCTTTCACATGGTTCAGAGAAACAAATAACTTCACAACCAACACAGGTCACGTTCGCATCCTCAACACTTCTGTCAATCTGCATGAGGAAAGGTTCTAGATAACACTTATTGGTCCCTGTGCTTCTTGCATCTTGAGCATGAAATTTTGGCTGGAGTTTGACAGCCGACACGCACAATCTAAGCTACATTTTATTTCAGTTGCATGGAAGTTTTTGTAAACAAAAGTCTTCTTAGATTTCATTTAAAATGGAAAGGATTACAGGAAGAAATATAGTCAAGGTGTAGCGCTGATCAGGTCTTTGTTTACAGCTTGGTTTCACAACCCGATGTAAGTTTTCATTAATTACAGTGAAAACAGTTTATCTCATTATTACTGTCACAGCAACATCCAGTCAATCGTGCAACAAATCAAAAATAAAAACAGAAACGCTGGGAAAACCTCAGCAAGTCTGGCAGCATCTACTTAGCAAGCCATGAAAGAGGCCATTTTGGGCATTCAACTAGTTCTAGTTTGGCATCACAACAATCTGTTCTAATTCTACTTGCCATGAGTTTTCTGCACCCTCTTCTAATATTTGTCTAGTTTCCTCATAAAGATCATGACTGACTTGGCTGTAATGGGTACTTGTAGTGATACAACCACTTTTCTAATAACTGAGTAGAAAAAGCATTCAAACCTTCCCCATCACGCTTCTATCTTGTAAGGGGATAGTGTGATAGTTGGGGATCTGATTACTGGTTAAATTGGATCTTTACTTTTCAAGATTGCAGCCATGGGTATGTATGATTCTAATTGATGTCTGGATTAAAATTCCTTTGTTCTGCTTTGGTATTTGCAGACCTTCGTAACTAGGATAAATATTTTAAGAATTGGAAAAATATGCCTCATCCTTTCTTCTGGGATGTAGTTCAAAACCTCATTAGAACTAGCTTTGTACAAAAGGGGACTCTGAAGCTAGTTAGGGAGCTACTTGGTGAAAAGCACATAATACTCAGTCATAAGGTGGAAATTAAGGGTACAGCAATACTCTAAATATAGAATTGTTTATTCACAGACCTATATTCATGGAATATTATCCTGCTGTGAATGAATAATGGGAGAAGTGTTGTTTGAGTGAATTACATACTGATGTTAAATAGCTGGTTGACTTTAGAGTTTGTGAAAATGTCCATTAACATTAAACATTGATATGATTTATTAATCCCCAATGTCCAAATGCATTTTTCAGTCATATTGGTTTTTGTTTCAGTTTATTTTTCTGTCAGTAAAATAAAACAGTGGAGATAGACATATTACTTACGTTTCAGTACAGGTGCCTAAGCACAATGGACTGGATGTTACTGTGAAAAGAACAATGAGATTACATTTTCACTGATTAGCAGCTAAACTGAGGCACAGTGGCACAGGGGTTAGCACTGCTGCATCACATCGCCAGGGACCCAGGTTCTATTCTTGGCTTGGGTCACTGTCTGTGCAGACTCTGCACATTTTCCCCGTGTCTGCGTGGGTTTTCTCTGGGTGCTCTGTTTTCCTCCCACAGTCCGAAAGACATGCTGGTTAGGTGCATTGGCCATGCAAAATTCTCCCTGTGTCTACCCGAACATGTGCCGGACTTTGGCAAGTAACTTCATTGCAGTGTTAATGTAAGCCTACTGGTGACACCAATAAATAAACATTAAACATATACAAAGATGTGATTAGTGCTCTATTGTGATTGTGTTTGCTTCGGTGGCACGGTAGCACAGTGGTTAGCACTGCTGCTTCACAGCTCCAGGGACCTGGGTTCGATTCCTGGCTTGGGCCACTGTCTGTGTGGAGTTTGCACATTCTCCTCGTGTCTGCGTGGGTTTCCTCCGGGTGCTCCGGTTTCCTCCCACAGTCCAAAGGTGTGCGGGTTAGGTTGATTGGCCATGCTAAAATTGCCCCTTAGTGTCCTGAGATGCATAGGTTAGAGGCATTAGCGGGTAAATGTGTAGGAATATGGGGGTAGGGCCTGGGTGGGATTGTGGTCGGTGCAGACGCGATGGGCCTGATGGCCCCTTTCTGCACTGTAGGGTTTCTATGACTCTATGATTCTCTAATTCTTCCTAAATTTAACATCAAGTGAAAATTAAAATCTCCCTTCCACTATCCTATCTTTCCAAACTTCCTATAATGCTTCTGTTGTCCTAGCCCTGAACTCTCACCTTTGTCTATGTTCTCTCCAATCTCTCCTCATGCTCTCTCTGAGCTCATTGTGTCCATAAGCTCCACTTCCTGTTCCCTTGATCCTATACCTGCTAAATTGATGATGACAACAATGAAGATGATGATAGGTTTCTCGCAGGTGAAGATTATGGAAAGGCTTGTCTCTGTGGCAACTGGCATGATTGTTGGAGACTGAAGAGACCAATTCTTGATCTGCAGGTTCTTGAGCAGTTGGGGCACGGAATCTCCTGGTTTGGAGGGTCCCTGGGATAGGCAAACTCCTTCTCTTTTCTGTGCCTTTCTTCAGCAACCTTGCATCTGTTTGTTTTGAACTTGTAGATTGCTTTCCTGGTTATTATGCACCACTGAACTGTTATTCAACCTATTTCCCTTCTTGGTCTCCATGTTAGCCAATATGAAAGTTGACCTGCTTGTTCAGGTGTTGTGCCTCTCTTCCTTAAATCGGTCATTATCATCACACTTCCTTGCAAAATAAATATTTTATCCCACCATCCTTATAACCTTCTTTTCCTTACAAAAGTTTTGAAGTATTACCATTGCCCAAATCTGTGCGTTTGGAACACTGGAATTGCAAAACCAACTATTTGCCTGCTGAATCTCGAATCATAACTGCCACAATGCTTAATCATAACTTCTTACGAGTCAAGGACTGTTCTGTATACCTTTTATTTTTACTTATTTCAGACTAAAGGCACGGTGGCACAGTGGTTAGCACTACTGCTTCACAATGCCAAGGACCCGGGTTCAATTCTGGCCTCGGGGGACTGTGTGGAGTTTGCTCATTCTCCCCGTGTCTGCATGGTTTCCTCCGGGTGCTCCGGTTTCCTCCCACAGTCCAAAGATGTGTGGGTTAGATTGATAGGCCATGCCAAACTAACCCTAGTGTCAGGGGATTGGCAGGGTAAATGTATGCGGTTACAGGAATAGGGCCTGGGTGAGATTGGCGGTGCAGACTCGATGGGCTGAATGGCCTCCTTCTGTACTGTAGGGATTCTATGATTCTATGAATTCTCACTTCTAATCTGTTTGGATGTATATGTATGTGTTTTACCTTTTTTTACTTGTCTTTAGAAATTAACAAACTCACTGGGCCTGATTTTACCATCGCGTTGCGCCCATTTTTGGGTGCAAAAACTTGATAAAGTTGGGCATGAGGTGAGTGGCACGATTTGCGCCCACCTCCACGTCAGTTCCCCCTTTACCAAGGCCTGAAAATGACCGCGATCGGGATCACCATTTATTTAAATGAATTTGCATGCATTTAAATTGACTTAATGGGCTGCACGCCCAATTTTACCGGCACTTCCCCCTTTACCACCGGGTTCGCCCATCCAGAATCAGCGCAAAACAGACATGCTCCATAAAACTCCAGGGGGAGGAGGAAAGTGGGTCCGACGGCTCTCTGCTTGAGATCGGTGAGTGGGGTGAAAGGGGGGCTTCAGGTGCGTTAAGCCCCACCCCCAGGCTTGTGCAGCGCGATTTGGAATCGCTGATATTTTTGCAGGCAGAGTGTGTTTGGGGACACCTCAGAACAGTTCTAAAAGTCGGATCTGAAACACTCCCAGTTTCAAGTCCACCCAGCACTTAGAATCAAAATAGTAAAATAGGGTCATAGAATCATAGAAACCCTACAGTGCAGAAGGAGGCCATTCGGCCCATCGAGTCTGCACCGACCACAATCCCACCCAGGCCCTACCCCCACATATATTTACCCGCTAATCCCACTAACCTATGCATCTCAGGACTCTAAGGGGCAATTTTTAACCTGGCCAATCAACCTAACCTGCACATCTTTGGACTGTGGGAGGAAACCGGAGCACCCGGAGGAAACCCACGCAGACACGAGGAGAATGTGCAAACTCCACACAGACAGTGACCTGAGCCGGGAATCGAACCCGGGACCCTGGAGCTGTGAAGCAGCAGTGCTAACCACTGTGCTACCGTGCCGCCCCACTGTCTTTAACTTGAGAAATTGGCTCCTTTTAAAAATTAACTATTGTGTGTGGAAAAAAGCATCCACAAAAAGGGATCCCTTTTAGATTAAATCTTGTCGCTCCCAATAGAGCGTGTTGGGATGGTATCCCAGCTGGACGGTGACAAATTGAGAGGTTTTGTCCAGATCAACAACTTCAGAGAACATCACCTCAGAATGGTTGTAACATAAGTTACTCGGTGACTGCAACACTCTTCAGACCTTGAGATCTGCTTCTGACCAGATCAAGAAACAATAAGACAAGGAGGGCAATGATCCAGGAAAACCATTCACCAGCACTGGCACAGCGGAGCTGTTGACCCTAGAGGCTGTGGATCTATTGATTGGAAATCAGAAGAATGGCTGCAGTCAAAAATATTACCAGCACCATTCTTCAAACACAGGTATTTCCACATCTAACTGTCATGGGGCATTCTCATGTTCTTTGGTACCTTTGCTCAAGTTGTTCTTCTGACTCCCGAAACAATACCAATATCTTGGTATTGATGACTATTCAGCAGCATTCCTTCTTTCTGTTCTCACCACTGTTAACTGCAGTGTAACGGAGAGCACTCTGGACTTTGAATCCAGCGATCCGTGTAAGGGGTGACACGGTGGCACAGTGGTCAGCATTGCTGCCTCACAGCACCAGGGGCTAGGGATTAATTCCAGCACTTGGTGTGTGTGTGGAGTCTGCACATTCTCCCTGTGTCTGCGTGGGTTTTCTCCGGGTGCTCTGGTTTCCTCCCACAATCCAAAGGTGTGCAGGTTAGGTTGATTGGCTATGCTAAATTGCCCCTTGGTGATCCTGGGTTAGGGGATTAGTGGAGTAAATACATGAGGTTATAGGGATGGCATGCTCTGTTGGAGAGTTGGTGCAGACTCAATGGGCCGAATGAGCTGCTTCTGCATTGTCGGGATTCTACGACTGCTTGACGTAGCACTGGGTTTATTGGAAGTATCTGGTAGAACAGTTCTGGAATGTATTACTTCTTTAATCTTTCTGTCTTTCTCATTCGCAAGAACTGAAGAGCCAAAAGGACTCAAAATGTTAACTCTCTTTCTCTATCCTTACAGATGCTGCCATATCTACTGCGTTTTCCCAGCATCCTCTGTTCTTATTTATTTAATAGTATTTGCTTTACTTGTGTTTTGTATTATGAAATCCATTTATTTTAAATTATGGAATCTTGTTTATTCCTTCTTTTTGTAAATTCCTGATGTTCGAACTTCCAAACAAATCAAAAAAAAAATAAAAACTTGCCTCTGCTCAGAGTATTAGATGAAATATGCTCTCTGTATCCAATATAGAAGCATCTTTCCGTGAATATATTTTTAAAAATCACATTCTTGTTTCTAATTGTTGACCAATTGGAAGACATTGCAATGAGGTACATTGGTAGGTTGAGATTTTGAATAATTAATAGAAATTGAATCATTAATGGATGGAGAAATTAAACAGGGTAAGTGCTAATAAATCTAAAGTCTACTCCGAAAAAACTAAACTATGGGGAAACTTCTCTCTGTGAAAAGGTTGGAGGGAGGTCATATAGCTGTATTATAAATGATACATTTACAATTTCACTACACCTAACACACGGAATAAATCTTCCCCCACGAGCACAGCAATTGATTTAATCAAAGCAAACTTTTATTTGACAATTTGATGCTGAGAAATCAAACTCAAATGAACATTATAAATGTTAGATGAAAGTGACTCTAAATATAATCTAAAGCTCCCTGGACTTTTTTATTTGCTCTTTTATCATCACTCCAGTTCTACCTGTAGAAAATAAGAATAACGTTGAACAAACTATCTAATTTTCAATTAAGGTTTATTTATTAGTCACAAGTAGGCTGATATTAACATCGCAATTAAGTTACTGTGAAAATCCCCTAGTCGCCACACTCTGGCACCTGTTCGGGTACACTGAGGGAGAATTTAGCATGGCCGATGCACCTAACCAGCACATCTTTCAGACTGTGGGAGAAAACTGGGGGCATGGGGAGAAGATACAGACAGTGACCCAAGCCAGGAATTGAACCCAGGTCCCTGGCACTGTGAGGCAGCAGTGCTAACCACTGTGCCACCCTGCCGCCCATACAAGTCTTAGACTTAAGGCATGCATTTGCACTAAAGTCCGCATAGCTGAAAGTGCCTGTCAAATGCACTTCACAATGGTCCAGTGACATGAATGTATTCTCTTCCTGTTCTAATTCTTTTGATTCTGTTTTTCTCATTTTTTTCTCTGTTTTCTGATGCAATTTTAAGAATCTAATGATTTCTTTATTTCTCTCTATCAGTTCCCAAGACTGTATGTAAACAAATCTAATCCTGATGAGCTGCAAATTGTCATGTACCCTTCTATGACACTTTTAGATTTTAACTTACTCTTTCTGTTTAAGTCAATCATTCAGACTAGATACTGATTCCAAATATGCTCCAGCTGTGATTACATAGAATGTACAGTACAGTAACAGGCCATTTGGCCCGACTGTTCTATATTGGTGTTCAACTCCACAGGAGTCTCGTTCCACTCCACTCCCATGTCTCACTATTTCCTTCTCCTTCATGAGTGTATCGAATTTCCCCTTATAAGATGTCAATGTTATCTCTGCATCCATTCCATAGGCCTGCAAATCACACATCCCCACCACACAGTGCATCAAGAAATTCCTCCTAAATTCTTTGTTGATCTGTTAATGATGGTCTTATATTTATGCCCTCTTGTTCTGAATTCATCCACAAGTGGAAACAGTTTCTCTGCATCTATCCTGTTAAACCTTTTCACAACTATTAGAACCTCGATTTGATCTCCTCTTAGGTCTCTCTTTCCAAGAGCGAAGAACCTCACCTTGCTCAATATTTCATAACAGAAATATTGAGCAAGAACCTGAGAGTACAGAACCTGTATTGCTAGGTTTCTTTGCTCTGCTATCTTATTTAGTACCTTACCCTCTGAGGAATAAATGTTCTCATTAATCCTCCTACTAAAATGAATCACCTCATGCTTTGCTAAATTAAATTTCCTTTACCAATTATCTACCCACTCTGCAACACTGTTTATGTCTGCTTGTATTTTAGTGCAGTTCTCCACATTATTAACTATATCCCAATTTTGGTATCGTCTGCAATTTTCAACACTATTCCTCTAAGTCAAAAATTATTTATTTATACGGTGAACAATAGTGGTCCCAGATTTCTGCAGATACCACTTCATACTTTCTGTGTGAGAAACTCCTACCCTCTGTTTTTTGTTTTTTAAGCAGTTTTCAATCCTCTCTGCTATGAGCTCCACATGGCCTGATTAGTGTCATGAGTCTCTCATGTATCATCTTATGAAAGCCTTCTAAACGTCATATGTATACCACATTGTATTTTTAAACATTCATTTTAGTGGGTGTGGATGTTGCTGGCTGGGTCATGATTTATTGCCCATCCCTAATTTCCCTTGAGAAGGTGGTAATGAGCTGCCTTCTTGAACTACTGCAATCCATGTGGTGTAGGTTGACCCACAGTGCTGTTCGGGAGGGATTTCCAGGATTTTGACCCAGCGACAGTGAAAGAGCGGCAATATATTTCCAAGTTTTCTTTTACTCGTTCATAGGATGTGAGTGTCACTGGCTGGGTCAGCATTTATTGCCCATCCCTGAGGCCATTTTAAGAGTCAACCACATTGTTGTGGGTCTGGAGTCACATGTAGGCCAGACCGGATAAGGACGACAGACTTCCTTCCCTAAAGTTCATTAGTGAACCAGATGGGTTTTTTTGGCAATCATCAATTGTTTCATGGTGGACTCTCAATTCCAGATTTTTATTGAATTCAAATTTCACATCTGCCATGGTGGGATTTGAACCCAGGTTCCAGAGCATTACGCTGGGTTTCTGAATTACTAGCCCAGCGACAATACCACTGTGCCACTGCCTGGTGAATGACTTGGAAGGGAACTTGCGGGTATGGTGTTCTCATGTATCTACTCACCTTGTCCTTCTAGATGGTAGTGGTCGTGGATATGGAAGGTATTGTCTCAGGAGCCTTGGCAGGAACGCCATTGATGAAGCAGCTGAACATGGTGGGCCTAGGACACTACCTTGAGGAACTCCTGCAGCAATGTCCTGGAGCTGAGATGATTGATCTCCAACCCCCACAGCCATTTCCCTTTGTACCTTCCTTCCACCAACCAGCAAGGGTTTTCTCACAGATTCCTATTGACTCCAGTTTTGCTCGGACTCCTTGATGCCATACTTGGTCAAGTGCTGACTTGATGTCAAGGGCAGTCACTCTTACCTCACCTCTAGAATTCAGCTCTTTTGTCCATGTTTGACAACTATAACGAGGTCAGGAGCTGAGTGGCTCTGGTGGAACCCAATCTGAGTGTCAGTAAGCAGCTTATTGCTGAGCAAGTGCAGCTTGATAGTGCTGTTGATGATCCCTTCCATCACTTTGCTGAGGCAATAGTTGGCCAGGTTGGATTTGTCCAGGACATACCTGGGAAATTTTCCACATTGCTGGGTGGATGTCAGTGTTGCAGCTGTACTGGGATAGTTTGGCGAGGGGCAGGGCAAGTTCCAGAACTTAAGTCTTCAGTACTATTGCTGCAATATTGTCAGGGCCCATTGGCTTTGCAGTATCCAGTGTCTTCAGCTGTTTCTTGATATCACGTGGAGTGAATCAAATTGTTTGAAGACTGGTGTCTGTGATGCTGGGGCCCTTTGGAGGAGGCTGAGATGGATCATCCACTGAGCACTTCTGGCTGAAGATTGGTGTCTTACCTTTGGCATTGAAGTGCTGGGCTCCCCTATCATTGAGGATGCGGAGGTTTGTGGACCCTTCTCCTCCAGTGAGGTGTTTAATTGTCCACCACCATTCACAAGTGGAAAGGTCATTTACAAATAGGATGCAAAGTGAGGCAGTCAGGACAGAACATAAGACTGGATGAAGAGCCCGACAAGGGACCCATGTTGCATATCTTAAACCAGATCCAACTCAATAAGGTGCCTTCCATAGAGATAGCCTTGATGATAAATGACAGATTTCTTAAAATGGAAGTCGACAAAGGAGCCGTGGCTACAGTCATAGAGGAGCAAGCATTTTGTTACCTTCAATGAGATTAAGTGAATCAGGAGCCATATTGGCCACTTATACAGGAGAGACATTGAAGACAGTAGGGTCAGTAACAGTTACTGCATCCTCTAGAAACCAAACAGCACAACTACCTGTTCTAGTAATTGAGGGTCACAGACCTCACCTAATAGGTTGAGATTGACTGAAGCATATTAGATTGGTTGGAAATATTAAAACTACATGACGGATGTTTTCAAGGGTTACTGTCCAGATATTCTGAGGTTTTTCAAAAGGAACTGGGATGAATAAAAGGGATTAAAGCCAAAGTTTTATCGAATTCTGAGGCAACGCCAACATTTTTTCAGGCCCGCCCAGTGCCTCATGCACTGCATCATAAGGTTGAAGTAGAACTTGGGAGATTGGAAGATTTATGTGTCATAAATTCTGTATAGTCCTCGGAATGAGCTGCACCCATAGTCCTGGGTGCTAAGACCTTGGCCAAAATCTTTGTATCCTCTTTAGTCACAGGCGAGGTACCAGAGGATTGGAGAGTAACTAACATTGTTCCTCTATTTAAGAAGGACAGAAGAGACAACCTGGGAAATTATCGGCCTGTGAGCCTCACATCAGTGGTGGGGAAATTATTGGAGAAGATTCTTAGGAACAGGATGTACTCACATCTGGAAGAGAACAGGCTTATTAGCGATAGGCAACATGGTTTTGTGAAGGGGAGGTCGTATCTCACAAACTTGATTGAGTTCTTTGAGGAACTGACAAGAAAAATTGACCAGGGCAGGGCAGTGAATGGTGTTATATACATGGACTTCAATAAACCCTTCAATAATGTTCCTCATGGCAGGCTGATACAGAAGGTGAAGGCATATGGGATCCAAGGTGAGCTGGGGGGTAAGATGGATACAAAACTGGCTTGGGCATAGAAAACAGAGAGTAGCAATGGAAGGATACTTTTCTAACTGGAAGTCTGTGACAAGCGGTGTTCCGCAGGGATTAGTGCTGGGGCCTCTGTTGTTTGTAATATATATAAATGATTTGGAAGAAAATGTAGGTGGTCTGATTAGTAAATTTATGGATGATACAAAAATTGGGGGAGTAGCGGATAGTGAGATGGATTGTCAGAGGATACAGCAACATATAACTCAGCTGGAGACCTGGGCTCAAAGATGGCAGATGGAATTTAACCTGGACAAATGTGAGGTGATGTGATTTGGAAGGGCTACTCCCGAAGGAAATATACAGTAAATGGTAAAGCCTTTAGAAATATTAGCATACAGAGGGATCTAAGTGTGCAGATCCACAGTTCCCTGATGGTGGCAACTCAGGTGGACAAGGTGGTCAAGAAGGCATATGGAATGCTGGCCTTCATCGGTCGGGGCTTTGAGTATAGGAATTGGAAAATCATATTGCAGCTGTATAAAACTTTGGTTAGGCTGCATTTGGAGTATTGTGTACAATTCTGGTCACCACACTACTGGAAGGAAGTTGATGTATTCGAAAGGGTGCAGAAGAGATTTACCAGGATGTTGCCTGATTTGGAGGATGTGGACTATGAAGAAAGGTTGAACAAACTTGGATTGTTTTCATTCGAGCGTTGGAGGATGAGGGGCGGGGGGTGGGGGGGGGGGGGTGAGGCGGGGGGGGGGGTGACCTGATAGAGGTTTGCAAGATTATGACAGGCTTGGATAGAGTGGATATTCAGAGTCTTTTTCCCAGGGTCAAAGGGTCAATTACTTGGGGGCATAGGTTGAAAGTGAGTTAAAAGAGATATCAGGGGCAAGTTTTTCACACAGAGGGTGGTGAGTGCCTGGAACATTTTGCCGGAAGAAGTGGTGGAAGCAGATTGTATAGCAAAGTTCAAGAGGCATCTGGATAGATATATGAATAGGCAGGGAATAGAGGAATATGGACCACATAGAGGCAGGAAAATATTAGAGAGGCATCTGTATCGGCACAGACTTTGTGGGCTGAAGGGCCTCTTCCTGTGCTGTACTGTTCTTTATTCTTTGTTCACTCCTACCAGCAGATAGAGTTGGATGCAGATTCCTAGGGATTGGTTGCTATCAACATCCACAGGAGACTATACCAGTATAAACATCTAACATCTGGAGTCTGATCGGCTTGTGCCATTTTCCAGCGTACAATGGAAAGTTTATTAAGGCATTCCTAACATAGTGGTGTATCCAGATGATGTCCTAATTGCAGGACTCTCACCTGAGGAATACAGGTCAAACTTGGAGGAAGCGTTCAGGAGATTTAAAGAAGCGGGCATCCATTTAAAATGAGAGAAATGCACTTTCCAGGTGAATGAAGTTACATACTTGGGTTTGAGGGTAGACACCTGTTTGCTGTTGACCCGTGTTTCCTCTGCCATCCACTCTTGTTTTCTACTTTTCTATCTTTCATTTCTATCTTTGTTTCCCTCTTTTGTTTCTCCCCACTCAGGTTCCCATCGTCCTGCCTTTCTGGTTTTAAGCCTCAGTACTCATAATACCCCCGCAAGGATATTGGTCTAAGTGGGGAGCAACCTATGCAGCTTGTACAGGTCCCATCTTCCCAAAAATTGGTCCTAGTGCCTCAGGAGTCCAAATATCTCCCTCCTGCAGCAACTCTGCAGCCATGATTTCATCTGATCTATTCTCCTATTTCTGATCTCACGAGCATGTGGCACTGGGAGAAATCTTGAAGTTACCAACTTCAAGGTCTTGCTTATTATGATATTTCCTGGCTCCCTATATCCTACTTGCAGGAACTCAACCCTCTTTTTATCTATGTCATTGGTACTGACATAGACCACAACCTCCGACTGTTCACTCTCCCCATTCAGAATGTCCTACAGTCACTCAGGACATCCTTGACCATGGCACCTGGGAAGCAACATCCTGTGTCCTGTCTGCTGCTGTAGAAAAATCTATCTGTTCCCCTTATGATAGAATACCCTGTCACTATTCTCTCCCACTGTTTTTTCTCCCTTTGTGGATCTGAGCCACTCGTGGTGCCCTGGATTTGGCTCTCACTGCATTCTCCTAAGAAACTACCTCCGCCAGCAGTATACAGAATGGAAAATCTCTCAGAGATGGAAATGGACCCAGGGGACTCCTGCACTACATGCCTAGTGCTTTTATTCTGCCTGGCGGTCACACATTCCCTTTCTGTCTGCGCGCTCTTTACCTGTGGTGTGACCACCTCATTGTATGTACTATCCACAAAGATCTGATCCTTGCAGAATGATTCCACAATGATTCCAGCTGCTGCCGCTGATCCAAAACACGGATTTCACATAGCTGCACTGGAGCCACTTTCTGCACACATGGCCACCCTGGAAGCTGGAAGTGTTCCTGACTTCCCACAATGCCCAGATGGGACATTCTACATGGCCAAACTGCCCTGCCAAGATTTATCCTTAAATTACTCCCTTCACGTTTATTTACTCAAGTTTATAGAATATTCCATATACTAGGAACCTTCCCTTACTTCTTATACTTCAAACACTACTTAATCTAAAGTAAAGGCCGATTTTTACTTTAAAGACTGCACAGTAGAAATACCCACCCAGTCCTACTTACCAAGACCCCTGCTCCTCTCGCGCTGGCTTCTTGTTGGTACTCGGTGAACTTACCTTTCCCCTGTGATGATTCTCTTGGATGTTTTCAAAAATGACACCTCTCATACAGCTTCTTCTTCTTATCCACTCTCTAGTTTCTACTGACTGCCTCTCCTCTACGTGCTGCTGTCAGCCTGGCTCAGGGTCCTCCTCCAATCCTCTCCTCTAGGTGCTGCTGACTGCTTGCTCAGTATCCTCCTCTCACACTCATCTCTGGGTGCTGCTGGCTGCTTGGCCCAGAGTCCTCAGACAGGAATTTACAGCCTCGCTCGTCCCACATCAGTAAAATCCCGTCCGCGGTCAATGGGCCTTTCCATTCTCCACCCCTCGCCCACTCCGATTCCCATGGCGGGCGGGGTGGTAAATTTCTGCCCCTCCTCTTGCACTCTCCTCCCTTTACTCCAGTCCCAAATTGAGACCCTATCTCTTCCAGTTTAAAAATCCAGCACAGAGATAATGAAAGCAAAATGCTACGGATGGTGACAATCTGAACTAAAAACCGAAAATGCTGGATAAACCCAGCAGACTGGCAGCATCTGTGGAGAGAAACAGAGTTAATGTTTTGAGCGTAAATGACCCTTCTCATCCACTGAAAGGAACCATGGGTCAAAAATGATTGACTTCCGGAAAAAGCAGATGATGTTTTAAAAAGAAATTGTTTCCATCAATCAAGGTTTTACACAGGCTTCAACTCCACTACATTTTCCAGATAACTATGGAGAAAAAAATCCGCTGCAGCCACAAATACCAGCAAAGGATTCATTTACAACGAGCTCTATTCTTTTTAACTTTCAGCATTGAACTCACTGGGGCATCACAGTGGCACAGTGGTTAGCACTGCTCACTCACAGTGCCAGGGACCCGGGTGCAATTCCGGCCTTGGGGCACTGTCTCTGTGGAGTTTGCACCTTCTCCCCGTATCTGCGTGGGTTTCCTCCGGGTGCTCCATTTTCCACCTGCACTCCAAAGATGTGCGGGTTAGTTGGATTGGCCATGCTAAATTGCCCCTTGGTGACATGGGGATTATTGGGGTTACGGGGATAGGGCCTGAATGGGATTGTTGTTGGTGCAGACTCGATGGGCTGAATGGCCTTCTGCTGCACTGTAGGGGCTCTAAGATCCTAACTCTAATTTGACTCAGAAACTAACTACCTACAAAGAACAAAGAACAGTACAGCACAGGAAACAGGCCCTTCGGCCCTCCAAGCCTGTGCCGCTCCTTGGTCCAACTAGACCAATCGTTTGTATCCCTCCATTCCCAGGCTGCTCATGTGACTATCCAGGTAAGTCTTAAACGATGTCAGCGTGCCTGCCTCCACCACCCTACTTGGCAGCGCATTCCAGGCCCCCACCACCCTCTGTGTAAAAAACATCCCTCTGATATCTGAGTTATACTTCGCCCCTCTCACCTTGAGCCCGTGACCCCTCATGATCGTCACCTCCGACCTGGGAAAAAGCTTCCCACTGTTCACCCTATCTATCCCCTTCATAATCTTGTACACCTCTATTAGATCTCCCCTCATTCTCCGTCTTTCCAAGGAGAACAACCCCAGTTTACCCAATCTCTCCTCATAGCTAAGACCCTCCATACCAGGCAACATCCTGGTAAACCTTCTCTGCACTCTCTCTAATGCCTCCACGTCCTTCTGGTAGTGCGGCGACCAGAACTGGACGCAGTACTCCAAATGTGGCCTAACCAGCGTTCTATACAGCTGCATCATCAGACTCCAGCTTTTATACTCTATACCCCGTCCTATAAAGGCAAGCATACCATATGCCTTCTTCGCCACCTTCTCCACCTGTGTTGCCACCTTCAAGGATATGTGGACTTGCACACCTAGGTCCCTCTGTGTTTCTATACTCCTGATGACTCTGCCATTTATTGTATAACTCCTCCCTACATTATTTCTTCCAAAATGCATCACTTTGCATTTATCCGGATTAAACTCCATCTGCCACCTCTCTGCCCAATTTTCCAGCCTATCTATATCCTGCTGTATTGCCCGACAATGCTTTTCACTATCCGCAAGTCCAGCCATCTTCGTGTCATCCGCAAACTTGCTGATTACACCAGTTACACCTTCTTCCAAATCATTTATATATATCACAAATAGCAGAGGACCCAGTACAGAGCCCTGTGGAACACCACTGGTCACAGACCTCCAGCCGGAAAAAGACCCTTCGACCACTACCCTCTGTCTCCTATGGCCAAGCCAGTTCTCCACCCATCTAGCCACTTCACCTACGGTATAACTTGTAAATTTTGCATGCTCGTGTGTGTGTGTGAATGTGGGTTGCAAAGGTTTATTCTGTTAATAGTTTTTATATCTTTACCTGAGTGGGTTTTTAATAAAAACTAACTTCCAATTGTTTTAAACCCAGCGAAGTCTGCCAAACTAGTTTATTTCCAATCAGTATGTAAATCGTTCAGCACAGACATTTACAAATTCACCAAAAACAACCCTGCTGTGGTCAGAATTGGGATGCTAGTTTGCTACAGGGGCAACTACAGTTATCATGTATCATAGGGCAGACACTGGTGCCAGATTATGTTCTCAAATTCTCATGCTCTAAATCCTTTCAGGCTTATTGCTTTGTTGTCCTAGAGGGAGGGTGCCTTTGCATTGAGAGCATGGTCACACTGCTAACTATCACATCATTCTGTACCATCTCCATCAAAAAGGAGAGGAGGCATGGCCATTCTGACATTGCTGTACTTAAGTACAGATTCACTTACCTCCACATTCATTATTCATGTGAATATGCCATAGATACTTGTTATACCAAATAATCTTAACAAAGACAGAAATACAGACTAAAAACATTTGTATGCTTTGTAATTTCTATCAACATTTTTATCTCCATATTTAACCACCACTTACTTGTAAATAGCCAGATCACTTAACATTTACCATAACAAGAACAGAGAATGTTGGAAAACCTCTGCAGGTCTGGCAGCATCTGTAGGGAGAGAGAACAGACGTTTCGAGTCCATCTGAATCTTTATCAGAGCTATTGTAGTTATTTTATAATTACTGTATTAGTTTAAGATTGTGTATCTCTTGCTTTTATAGTTTCTTTTTAAAGAAACTGGTTGAAATTAGTGCATAGAGATGATTACTGTGTTAAAGTTGAGGTAGCAAGATACACATTACAAAATAACATAAATAAAAATCACAAAAGTTTTCTTCATGCAGAGAGTGGTGAATGCCTGGAACACGCTGCCAGGGGAGGTGGTGGAAGCAAGAATATTCGCAACATTTAAGAGGCATCTGGATGGGTACATGAATAGGGAGGGAATAGAGGGATAAGGCCCGAGTAAGGGCAGAAGGTATTTTTTAGTTTAGTTAGGGCATCAAAATTGGCACGGGCTTGGAGGGACGAAGGGCCTGTTCCTGTGCTGTACTTTTCCTTGTTCTTTGTTCTTTAAAGAGAGGAAGAAATGTGTTGGACATTAAACTGCAGCTAGGAGAGATTGCAACAAGAAGTAGCAACATTAAGAACACAAGACAGATGGCCTGGTGTGGGAGGGAGGATATTGCATTGAGACAATAGATGTGTGGGATATTAAAGAAAGAGTTTAAGATGAAGGGGAAAGGTCACAGCCTAAAGCTGTTGAACTCAATGTTGTGTCCTGAGGTTGTAACCTGCCTCATCGGAAGATGAGATGCTGCTCCCCCAGCTTGCATTGGGCTTCACTGGAACATTTCAGCAGGCCAAGGATGGACATGCGGGCATGAGAGCAAAATGCTGAGATAAAATGGCATGCAACAGGAAGGTTGGGGTTATGCTTGCAGACTGAGCGAAGGTGTTCCGCAAAGTGGTCACCCAGTATGTGTTTAGTCCCAATGTTGAGGAGAAGGCTTTGGGAGCAGCAAATGAAATAGACCAAACTGAAGGCAGTGGAAGTGAAACGCTGCTTAACC
The DNA here is from genome assembly GCF_964213995.1 of Mustelus asterias. Taxonomy (NCBI): domain Eukaryota; kingdom Metazoa; phylum Chordata; class Chondrichthyes; order Carcharhiniformes; family Triakidae; genus Mustelus; species Mustelus asterias. The sequence continues at coordinate 119,024,987 of NC_135803.1, read as the reverse complement.
TGAAAGGCTATCCATCTGGTAGAGGCGGCTGAGGGACTTCACTGATGCATTCTGGGAAAAGTCAGCCCAGCAACATCTACCAAGAAGTGGGAGGCAGAAGATCTAGTGTCAAGGAGCGGTAAGCCCGAAACATTACATTTGTTCTTCCCTCGCTCCCTCCTCCTCTAACCAAAAAAAAGGCCACTGTGAGAAGGCAAAAGTGAAGGTAAGAGTTTTATAAATTTTCTTAAATAATTTAATTGGTGCTAGAAATATCGGTCAGTGGGGTTAAGTGCTGCACTTATGAGATGTGGGAGATCCGTGACGCTTCCAGCATCTCGGACAATTATGTCTGCAGGAAGTGCACCCAATTGCAGCTCCTTACAGAACGCATGGATAGGTTGGAGCAGCAGTTGGATGCACTTAGGAGCATGAGGGTGGTGGAAAGCATCATAGATAGGAGCTTTAGAGATGTGGTCTCACCCAAGGTGCAGGCAGATAGATGGGTGACGGCGAGAAGTGGCAGGCAGTCAGTGCAGGAATCCCCTGTGGTCGTCCCCCTCTCTAACAAGTATACCATTTAGGATACGGTTGGGGGAATGGCCTGGCAGGGGATAACAGCAGCAGCCAGAGCAGTGGCACCATGGCTGGCTCTGTTGTTAAGCAGGGAGGGACAAAGAGCATTAGAGTAATAGTTATACAGGACTCAATAGTTAGGGGTGCAGATAGGCGCTTCTGTGGATGTGAAAGAGACTCCAGGATGGTATGTTGCCTTCCTGGTGCCAAGGTCCAGGATGTCTCTGAACGGGCAGAAAGCATTCTGAAGGGAGAGGGTGAACAGCCAGAGGTTGCGGTACATATTGGTACTAACGACATAAGTAGGAAGAGTGATGAGGTCCTAAGCAGCAGTTTAGGGAGTTAGGTAGAAAGTTAAAAAGCAGGACCTCTAGGGTTGTAATCTCAGGATTATTCCCTGTGCCATGTGCCAGTGAGGCTAGAAATAGGAAGCTAATAAAGCTCAACACGTGGCTAAACAGCTGGTGTAGGAGGGAGGGTTTCAGATGTCTGGACCATTGGGATCTCTTCCAAGGCAGGTGGGACCTTATTAAAAAGGACGGGTTGCATCTAAACTGGAAGGGCATAAATATTCTGCCTGGGAGGTTTGCTAGTGTCACACGGGAGGATTTAAACTAGTTTGGCAGGGGGATGGGAACCAAAGCAAAGGTGAATTAATTGAAGGAGAACCAGAGAGTGGGGCCAGTAAGACTCAGAGAAAGAGCAGGCAGGGTGTGGTTGCTACTCAAAGAGGGTTTGGTGACTGAAGTGCATTTGTTTCAATGCAAGAAGTGTAACAGGTAAGGCAGATGAACTTAGAGCCTGGATTAGTACTTGGAACTATGATGAATTACAGAGACTTGGTTAAGGAAGGACAGGATTGGCAGCTTAACGTTCCAGGATACAGATGTTTCAGGTGGGATAGAGGGGGATGTAAAAGGGGTGGGGGAGTTGCACTACTGGTTAAGGAGAATATCACAGCTGTACTGCGGGAGGACACCTCGGAGGGCTCATACAGTGAGGCAATATGGGTAGAGCTCAAGAATAGGAAGGGTGCAGTCACAATGTTGACGGTTTACTATGGGCCGCCAACAGCCAGTGGGAGATAGAGGAACAGATATGTTCGTAGATTTTGGCAAGGTGTAAAAATAACAGGGTTGTGTGGTGGGAGATTTTAATTTCCCCTATATTGATTGGGACTCACTTAGTGCTAGGGGCGTGGATGGGGCAGAATTTGTAAGGAGCATCTAGGAGGGCTCCTTGAAACAGTATGTAGATAGTCCAACTAGGGAAGGGGCCATACTGGACCTGGTGTTGGGGAATGAGCCCGGCCAGGTGGTTGACGTTTCAGGAGGGGAACAGTTTGGGAACAGTGACCACAATTCAGTAAGCTTTAAGGTACTGATGGATAAAGATAAGTGTAGTCCTTTAGTTAAGGTGCTAAATTGGGGGAAGACTAATTACAACAATATTAGGCAGGAACTGAAGAATGTAGATTGGGGACAGATATTTGAGGACAAATCAACATCTGGCATGTGGGAGGCTTTCAAGTGTAAGTTGATATGGATTCAGGACTGGCACATTCCTGTAAGGATGAAGGATAAGTACGGCATGTTTTGGGAACCTCGGATAACAAGGGATATTGTGAGTCTAGTCAAAGAGAAAAGGGAAGCATTTGTCAAGGCTAGAGGACTGGGAACACACGAAGCAAGTGTGGAATACAAGGAAAGTAGGAAGAAACTTAAGCAAGGAGCAAGGAGGGCTAAAAGGATTCACGAAAAGTCATTGGCCAGCAGGATTAAGGAAAATCCCAAGGCTTTTTATACATATATAAAGAGCAAGAGGGTAGCCAGGGAGAGGGTTGGCTGACTCAAGGACAGGGCAGGGAATCTATGTGTGGAGCCAGAGGAAATGGGCGAGGTATGAACTTAATACTTTGCGTCAGCATTCACCAAAGTGAAGGACTTGGTGGCTGATGAGTCTGGGAAAGGGCGTGTAGATAGTTTGAGTCACGTTGAGATCAAAAAGGAGGAGGTATTGGGGTTCTTGAGAAACATTAAGGTAGACATGTCCCCAGGGCCTGATGGGATATACTCCAGAATACTGAGAGAGGCAAGGGAGGAAATTGCTGGGGCCTTGAGAGAAATCTTTGTATCCTCACTGGCTATAGGGGAGGTCCCAGAGGATTGGAGAATAGCCAATGTTGTTCCCTCGTTTAAAATGGGTAGCAAGAATAATCCAGGTAATTACAGGTCGGTGAGCCTTACGTCAGCGGTAGGGAAATTATTGGAGAGGATTCTTCGAGATAGGATTTACTCCCACTTGGAAATAAGTGGATGTATTAACGAGAGGCAACATGGTTTTGTGAAGGGGAACTCGTGTCTCACTAAGTTGATCAAGTTTTTTGAGGAAGTGATGAAGATGATTGAGGTAGGGCAGTGGATGTTGTCTATATGGACTTCAAGGCCTTTGACAAGGTCGCTCATGGCAGACTGGTGCAGAAGGTAAAGATGCATGGGATCAGAGGTGAGCTGGCGAGGTGGATATAGAACTGGCTTGGTCATAGAAGACAGAGGGTAACAGTGGAAGGGTACGTTTCTGAATGGAGGGCTATGGTCAGTGCAGGCTTGGAGGGCTGAAAGGCTTGTTCCTGTGCTATAATTTTATTTGTTCTTTGTTCTTTAAGTGTTTGGGGCCTTGAAAGATGAGGAGGTAAAGGGGCAGATGTTGAACCTTCTGTGATTGTCAGAGAAGCTGCTTTGGGAGGGGGATGCCGAGTTGGGTATGATGGAGGAGTGGACCAGGGTGTCACGGAGGGAGTGGTTCCTGCAGAATGTTGACGGGGGGGGGTTGGGAGGAGGGGGGGTTGGGAGGAGGGGGGAGATAAGGGGAAGATGTGTTTTGTGGTAGCGTCATGCTGGAGTTGGCAGAAATGGTGGAGGATGATCCTTCCAATGCAGAGGGTGGCGGGGTGGAAAGTAAGGACAAGGGGGACCCTCTGGGAGGGAAGGGAAAGAATGAGAGCAGAGGTGCGGGGAATGGGTGCAACCCGGTTGAGTGCCCTGTCAACCACTGGAGGGAGAACCTCGGTTAAGGAAAAAGGCAGACATGTAGAAGCGCCACTAATAAAGGTGGCAGCATTGGAACAGGTGCAGCAGAGATGGAGAAATTAGAAGAAAGGGATGGAATCCTTACAGGAAGGAGAGTGTGAGAAGCTGCTTTCGAGGTAGTTGTGGGAATTGGTGGTTTTGTAAATAATATCGGTGGTCAGTCTACACTGAAAATGCAGATGGAGACGTCCAAGAAGGGAAGAGAAGTGTTGGCGATGGACATCACTGCTAACTGTTTCGTAACCTAATTCAGCATCTAATGCCAATCCCATTAAGCACCAAATACTTACCAACAGCACATAAATGAATTTGTTCCTATAAAATCTGGCATTGTCAGTTCAAAGCAAGGTGATAATACCCAACACCAGTTAATACCTAACAGGAGGCCTGGTCTAAACAACTATCCCAACATGATAGTCGAGAAATAACAGTTGATTTTTTACTTTCTTTGGTGGCTAAGTTAAAGTGTGCAAAATAAATCAATCCTGAATAGATACATATGAAAAGATTCATGTAGAACATATTTCTATAGATAACCTCACCACAATTTTGAGTGAGCAAAGAATTACAATGAACATCAGATCATACTTAACAAGGTTTTTTTGTAAAGCTCCAAAGAATTAAAAATCAGGGAACATTTCTCAAGATTTAGGCATTTTGTCAGCGCAAGGTAGACATGGCAATTTATGCTTTCTGCACTTCTTGGCATATCAGGAAAACGTCTTTCAATTCTGCCGAGAGAAACCCTGTTTAAAAACAACAGTTCATGGTGATCAAGTATTTACCAGAACTTACCCAGGTCTTTACATTGGATTAAATATATACTTAATGTATTTATTGGTTTGTTTTTCAGTTAAGTGAAAAATGTGACATTCTGCAAAGCAACCATTGTTTAAAGTTTATTTTTTAGTGTCACAAGTAGGCTTACATTAACACTGCAATGAAAATCCCCTACTCGCCACATTCTGGCACCTGTTCGGGTATACTGAGGGAGAATTTACCATGGTCAATGCATCTAACCAGTCTTTCAGATTGTGGGAGGAAACCGGAGCACCGGGAGGAAACGCACGCAGACACGTGGAGAACTTGCAAACTCCACAGACAGTGGCCCAAGCCAGGAAGCAAACCCAGGTCCCTGGCACTGTTAGGCAGCAGTGCTAACCACTGTGTCACCATGCCATTGGGAGTGAAACATCACAACAGGAGGCAATACACTGATTTGCCAATTTAAACTTGCTTCACTCTACTGATGATTTCTACTTAATAACTGCCTATGAAATACTTGTAAATGGTAAACATCATAAATGGTTTCGAAAGCCTTTCAACATTTCACATCAATTCCACCTACCCCCAGTGATTGCTGGCCGGAGTGTTCCATTTTGGAGAACAGAAGCAGGTATCAGACCCAGCTGTGGAAGCAATTTGTGGACACGATGCTGCATTAGTGTGAGAAGTGAAAGAAAAGCATCGAGGCTAAAAATAGCCACCTTCGTAAGGAGAATAGTATTACCCTGATTACAATTAATATTTACCATGTGGCTTCATGTTTCTTTCTTGTCTTGTATAATTAATCTTCATAGTACTGAAAGTAACACATTAATCACAATGTTGGGCAAAAGCTGCAGTATTTTGTACGATGCATTTTTGGAAATCTTCATGGTAATTTTAATAGTATTAGGGCCTTAACTATCTGAGAATTTGAGCAATATTTTTAAAGTCATTCCATCTGACTGCAATAATATATCTCACATAACTTGAAGATTAGTGATTGCAGGAATTTTGTTTCTTTAATCTTATTGATGCATTATATTATCTGCCCATTGCAATCTAGGATGACAATTCAATTTTCTTAGAATTAGAGATTGATCATAATTCCAAATGGATTTGATGAAGAATGGGCCAGAACAGAACAGCTGCCGGTCGGAGAAGTTCAGATGGTCTGAGCTTGTCGGTGGGGAATAGGCTTCAGGAAGATCATTTCAGGGGGAAAAGCTAAAATCCAGAACTAGATAGATGTGATTTTTCTAGTAGGGAAAAGGAGCACTCCCATTTTTCCTGGGCCCAGATAGGACAGGAGTATCTCATTATACCCGCTACTAGCTGCTTTCTTGTTGCCATCGTGTTAACACCATAGAGACCCAGTATGATTTTTTTAATGAAGCTTCTTCTTATACCTGACTTACAGATCATCCAGCATCAAACCAGTGACATTCAAATCGGAATCATTAGTGGCAAAAAATTTCCATTCCATTTATGCGTAACTGGTGTGTGATCATCCAGTTACTCACCATGCTGGTCTGTGATGCCTTTCCTGACATGCTTTTATTTTTCAACAATCCCCTACCATAATAATTATTTGCCCTGCACAGTAAGTGACAGAATCGATTATAGATGCATTTTAACAGTTGATGCTTGTGTAACTTTGAATATTACAAATAAGTAAATACAATAGTCAACAAATAACATGCTTGCCAATTCATGAACTATTGCATTTTCACAGTAACTTCATTGCAGTGTTAATGTAAGTCTATTTGTGACACTGATAAATAACCTTAAACTTAAAACTTATACTTAAACTCTATGAACAACTCACTTTGTAAAGTTGTTGTAAAGGTATTTTTCTATTTTAATTGAATTGAATTAACAAGGGATTTCTGGCCATTCTTATGCACTCATTTAGAAGACTTTCCATGTAAATTGGTGTAAATTTCATCTAATATTAATTAACTTGTACTTAATTTCAGCAACTGGAAGTAATTCCACAGGAGTGGATAATTACTACATGCATTTAATTACTGCCTGTCCACATTTACAATGACTTGGAAGCCTTTTTATCAGATTGAACACTGTTTCATTTATAGCATCATGCATAATTTAGCAATTGTGTTTTTTCACATGATGGTTGCTTTCCAAAATGTACCTTGTAAAAATTTCCAAATGATATCATTAATTGAAAAGGAGATATAATCAGGTGTATAATTTTTAGTTTACTGCGCTCACCCCAAAACCGGAAAATCACATCTGAGGTCAATAGACCTTTGCATAGTCCACCCCCCACCACCCGCACCTCCCCCTCCCCACCCCCCCCCCCCGCCCACTACGATTCCCGTGGCAGGCGGGACAGGAAAATTCCGTGCATAGGGCGAGAAATTGGACTCATTAATATCCATTTTTGGGTGCTGTGGTCCGCTTTTGAGATCCAAAATGGTGCACAGACTGGGGCATAAACACTTCGGGCTTTTGGCACACCCAGTTTATGAGCGATGGAAATATGCAGAAAAGGCAGATCACGATGCTAATCAGTATACATCACTGATCTGTCGACTAGGGGATTTGATGCCACACTCAGTCAAGTGCTGCCTCAATGTCAAGGGCAGCCATACTCACCTCACTTCAGGAGTTCAGCTCTTTTATACATGTTTGAACCATGGTTGTACTGCAATCAGGAGCTGAGTGACCCTGACAAAACTCATATTGAGTATTAATGAGCAGATTATTGCTGAGTAGGTGCTGCTTGATAGCTTTGTTGATGACCCCTTCCAACACTTTATTGACGGTCGAGAGTAGACTGACGGGGCGGTAATTGACCATTTTGGAATTGTCTTGTTCCTTGTGCACAGGACGTACCTGGGCAATTTTCCACATTACACAGTAGCTCCCAGTATTTTAGTGGAACAGCTTGGCTAGGGATGGGGTAAGTTCTGGAGCACGTGTCTTCAGTGTAATTGCTGGAATATTGTCAGGGCCCATTGCCCTTTGCAGTATTCGATGCCTTCACCGGTTTCTTGATATCACATGGAGTGAATCGAATTGGCTGAAGACTGGCATCTGTGATGCTGGGGACCACTGGAGGAGGACAAGATGGATCATCCACTTGGCACTTCTGGCTGAGGATTGTTGCAAATGTTTCAGTCTTATCTTTTGTATTGGGCTTCTCCATCATTGAGAATGGAGTTATTTGTGGAGTTTCTTCCTCCCGTGACTTGTTTAATTGTCCACCACTATTCAAGACTGAATGTGGCAGGACTGCAGAGCTTTGATCAGATCTATTGGTTGTTGAATTGCTTAGCTCTATTACTTGCTTTTTATCCTGTTTGGCACACAAGCAGTCCGGTGTTATAACTTTCATTTTCAGGTGTGCCTGGTGCTGCTCCTGGCATGCCCTCCTGCACTATATATTGTACTAGGGTTGATCCCATGGCTTGGTGGCGATTATAAAGTGGAGGCTATGCTGGGCCATGAGGTTATAGATTGCAGTTGAATGCAATTCTGCTGCTGTTGATGGCTCACAGCACCTCATGGTTGCCCAGTTTTGAGCTGCTAGATCTGTTCAAAGTCTATCCCATTTAGCATGATGGTAATATCACACAACATGATGGAGGGTGTGGCCAGCAAGCCATTGTCTAATTCAAAATGGCCAAGCAAAGAATGGACACCACTATGTCCTGATGGAAAAGATGGCTGACTTCAGGGTAGAAGGTTTTAACTCCAGGCTGAATATGTGCACTGCTCTATTTACTTGTGACAAATGTCTTTGATTTTATGATGGGTGATAAAGTCAGCAGGATACTGGATCCTGCTGTTTGCTGGAAACAATACTGTGAAGGTGACCTTACATTTTTAAACCAGTTTGTACTTTCTCAGTTCAAATTAGAGTTTCAATTGAAGATCTTGAAGAAATATTTTTCAGAAGTTAAAGATCTATGACTTCATGACACCAGAGATAAGCTGACATGAAAGCGTACAATTTCACTTGTATTGGAGACTTCCACATATGGAATTGGGTGTCATTAACTGCACACAATATAATTTCTGTGTACCACATGGCAAATTTGCCCACTATCAGAACTGGAGAATAGGATGTATAGTAAAGCCCAGTATTATGGTAATAATCATAATATCGCCATTCTCTGGTCAGGTAGCATCTTTGGAGAGACAACGGGTGGGATTCTACCACCTCGTTCGAGTGAGACCGAAAATTCCAGCCCGAGTTCAACGGACATTTCCGTTGTCCGACCCTCACCCACTCCAATTCCATGGCAGGCGGGTCGGTAGAATTCCAGCAAACAAATGTAATGGCCCGGATTTTCACTCCTGAGTCTGGTAGCTAGTATTAGATAATTTTCCAGCTTGCCGCACCCACCTTGGGAGAAACCCCCTGAATGGTGGAATCATCATAGAGAAGGCACAGAATAGAGTTGGGCTCACTGTCCACTGATGCAGATCAGAGTTGGCCACAGGGATTGGTGAGTGCCAGGAGGCGCTGTTTATAAGGCCCACTTATGTTCCCTGGGACTTTGTTTTAGTTGTTTTTTTTAATGTTAGGCTATCTAGCCCTTATTCTGCACACACACTGCTCACACCTTCACCCACTCCTCCTCAACCTTGCTAACTTATGTTAACCCTTTCCCCCATCCATCCCATGGCCCTTTTCACCCCTCAGCCCAACTAAGTGGCAACCCACCCATTACTCTTTGCCCTTATACCCTCTGTATCAATTCATCCAATATCCTCCCTGGGCAGACCTCAAGAGCTTTGTTGAGATGAAATGGAATAAAGTTCTAAATATCAATTATTACCTACCATATTAATAAAATCCTCTCATTCATGAAAACCCGATCCAAAACAGTTAAATTCCCTCAAGTATTCAATCTTTTATAAAAACAAGCAGGAAGGCAGCTAGCTCTTTAATAATCTACTTGAGCAGTCAATCTAAACTTAGGACCCATTGCGGGTATCGTCAGCCTGCTCAATCTTCCACCGAATGATGGAGGACATTTTAGAAGGTCTACCTCAGATTGCTATTTATCTGGATGACGTCCTCATAACAGGTAAAACAAATAAGGAACACCTAGAGAACCTTGAGGAAATTCTATGTCAATTTTCCATGGCAGGCATATGCCTAAAAAGGATAAGTGTGTATTCGAAGTCCCCCAAGTGACCTATCTGAGCCACAGTAGACAAGTCTTGTCTATACCTTGGAGGACAAGGGCAGTCAAAGGTACCTGGGTCCCATATCTATCCAGGAGTTAAGATCATTTCTGGGATTGGTAACCTACTACGGGAAATTTATACCCAACGTATCCTCCATCCTGGCTCCATTACACCAACTACAAAAAATGGATCAGCCCTGGGAGTGGTCTTCCAGTCAATCCTTGATTTTCAATGAAGTATAGCAACAGCTTTAGCTAGAGTTGAGAGGGTTGGCTTATGAGGAGAGACTGAGTAAACTGGGGCTATACTCATTGGAATTCAGAAGAAAGAGGAGAGATCTTATAGAAACATATAAGATTATAAAGGGAATAGATAAGATAGAAGCAGGGAAGTTGTTTCCACTGGCAGGTGAAACTAGAACAAGGGGGCATAGCCTCAAAATAAGGGGAAGCAGATTTAGGACTGAGTTGAGGAGGAACTTCTTCACACAAAGGGTTGCGAATCTGTGGAATTCCCTGCCCAGTGAAGTAGTTGAGGCTACCTCATTGAATGTTTTTAAGGTAAGGATAGATAAATTTTTGAACAGTAAAGGAATTAAGGGTTATGGTGAGCGGGTGGGTAAGTGGAGCTGAGTCCACAAAAAGATCAGCCATGATCTTATTGAGTGGCGGAGCAGGCTCGAGGAGCCAGATGGCCTACTCCTGCTCCTAGTTCTTATGTTCTTATGTTCTTTTTTCTCGTCGAACCTTCTAGCACATTATGATCCCAGGAAAGAACTATCACTGGCCTGCGATGCATCCCTGTATGCCATCAGGGTGGTATTGGTACATAGGTGGCCAAATGGAGAGGAATGCCCAATTATGTACACTTCCAGGACCTTAGTTATCACGGAATGCAAGTACGCCCACATTGAAAAAGAGAGGTTGGCAGTGAAATTTGGTGTGAAAAAATTCCACCAGTACCTTTTTATGGGTGAAAATCCATTATTATCACAGACCACAAGCCACTACTGGGAATGCTAAGGGAGGGCAAGGTGGAGCCGCCCATAACATCGGCCGAAATCCAGCGGTGAGCTTTAATACTGGCCACCTATAATTATCAGTTGGAACACCATCCATGAGGCTGAGTCGCTAACAAAGATGCTTTGAGTCGGCTACGATTAGCAGGCACCCTACCGATGGTACCTCCAATGGAAGAGACTGTCATGACAATGAATTTTTTTGGAGACTCTCCCAATGGCAGCAAGTAATATTCAACTGTGGACTCAAAATGACCCAGTCCTTGCTAAATTGAAACAGCTAGTGCTGACTGGGAAAACCAGAAGGCCGTTATAGCCCGAATTCCACCCTTATTGGTGTCGAAGAAAGCAACTGACCATAGAAGATGGCCTACTCTAACCTTATATGTTTCTATAAGATCTCCCCTCATTCTTCTGAATTCCAATGAGTATAGCCCCAGTTTACTCAGAGTTGTCAACCCAAACCAGGGCTGCTGTCCCATCCTGGCCACCCAGGAATGACCAAACTGAAGATATTTACAAGGACCAATGTGTAGTGGCCAGGTATGGATATGGACATAGCCACATTCGAGGGTCAGTGTTAGCAATGCCGACAATGGCAGAAGTTATCCCCTCCAAAGATGTTGGAGGGGCGGCACGGTAGCACAGTGGTTAGCACTGCTGCTTCACAGCTCCAGGGTCCCGGGTTCGATTCCCGGCTCGGGTCACTGTCTGTGTGGAGTTTGCACATTCTCCTCGTGTCTGCGTGGGTTTCCTCCGGGTGCTCCGGTTTCCTCCCACAGTCCAAAGATGTGCGGGTTAGGTTGATTGGCCAGGTTAAAAATTGCCCCTTAGAGTCCTGGGATGTGTAGGTTAGAGGGATTAGCGGGTAAATATGTGGGGGTAGGGCCTGGGTGGGATTGTGGTCGGTGCAGGCTCGATGGGCCGAATGGCCTCCTTCTGCACTGTAGGGTTTCTATGGTTCTATGGTTTCTATGTGCAGGTTAGGTTGACTGGCCTTGTAAATTGCCTCTTAGTGTCCCGGGATGCACAGGTGAGAGGGATTAGTGGGTAAATATGTAAGGATGGGGCCTGGGTGGGATTGTTGTCGGTGCAGACTCGATGGGCCGAATGGCCTTCTTTTGTACTGTGGGGTTTCTATGATTTCTATGATTTGAACCCCCCTAATGCGATAACAATAATAGGTTTTGGAAGTAGCCAATGATCAATAATGACTTACTTATATCTCTTGGAGTAATGTCCAGAAACAGCTATTACAACTGTTAGAACATATATTTTTTCAACTCTCACTGGTACAGGTAGACTATTTTAAAAAAAGGTATGGAATTTAAATAACTTTGCAGCTTGGATTAATTTTACCTCTCTCTTTCACAGGCAGGCTGTTTTTAAAAAAAATATTTTAAAGGGCTGGTCATAGAGTCATAGGTTTATAGCATGGAAACAGGCCCTTCGGCCCAACTTGTCCATACCACCCAGTTTTTAACCACTAAGCCAGTCCCAATTGCTTGCATTTGGCCCATATCCCTTGATACCCATCTTACCCATGTAACTATCTAAATGCTTTTTCGAAGACAAAATTGTACCCACCTTAATACTGCCTCTGGCAGCTCGTTCCAGACACTCAGCACTCTCTGAGTAAAAACATTGACTCTCTAGACTTTTTTGTATCTCTCCCCTCTCACCTGGTGGTTTAAATACCTTCACAGCTTGACAGTTCTATGGAATTTATCCATCTTTCAAGAACATTTACAACTATTCTAAAAATGTGTAACTCTCACTCTGTGGGTTATGGCCCGTGCTAAAATGAAATGGGGTCTGTTTGACCTCAACATTATTTTCTACCCCCTTTACCCAACCAGCGAAAAGGGATTTATCAGAATTGGGGGAGGGATGTATTGATCTAGGTCCTTCTTACTATTTTAAATGTCCACAGAGTTTTCTTGACTTCTCAAAATCTGGGCCTGCATTTCAGGTACTTGGCCTTGAATTTTAAGATGCATTCACTGATCTTGACCACTTGAGTGATGTCACTCTATCCAGGTCCTTGGGACTTTACTCCTGACAATAATCTCTGTGACTACTGTCCTCACAGCCTACACAGCACTGCCTGGGATGGTCTCCTTGCCCCCTATGGATCCAGGCCACATCTCTTACTTTCCACCTCCTTTGGTGCAATATTTGAAATCATTCAACCCACTCTCCTCAATTTGATGCCATTTCTCACTGTTGCCCAGGTCCAATTAATTTTATACACAACTCTCGACTCTTGCTTTAGCCACAATGCACATCAATTTTAAGAGCTGCAGGTCAGCTTTAACCGCTGCTATGTAGTTACGATTTTAAACCTTCTGCTCATGTGTCCAATAAACAGTGTGGTTATTGCTGGACGTAATCGCTAATCATTCTATTGAGCAAGGAGTAGAAAGTTGGTGTGTTGTCTACATTGCATTGAACAAGTTTATGTTCAATACGCATTGTGATTCCCTCACCCATTTTCAAGGCCAATTCAATTTAGTTCCGAGATCTTTAATAGCAGCTGTTTAGAACAATATTCACTGTATATATATTTTTAAATCCCCATGTGACTTCTTGCATTGTCTCATTGGATTGTCCATCCAGTTCATTATTTCTTCATCATACATACATTTCACTGTTCTAGCACTTATGTGTGTGGAGGCCAAGTCATTGAGTGTCTTTAAGACAGAGATCGATAGGTTCTTGATTAATAAGGGGATCAGGGGTTATGGGGAAAAGAGAGGAGAATGGGGATGAGAAAAATATCAGCCATGATTGAATGGTGGAGCAGACTCGATGGGCCGAGTGGCCTAACTCTGCTCCTATGTCTTATGGTCTTATGGTCTTATGGTGTTTACAATGATCTATTCCTCTTTTTTATGCTTCTGTAAAATAATCCTGAAGTTGTCTTAAATGGCTAATTCGAGTCATCCGTCAATACTGGAACCTCTGCTAAATTCATTCCTTTTTATTAAGGTGCGAGTAGGTGAGTTAATGCCATTTGCCAGCCTGTTTAAGAAACAGCACATCAAAAATAAATTGCATATTTTATGTCTGAGACATTACCTTTCCATATTCTTTTTGTTTAAGTGACCAAATATTCTACATCAAGTGTATCTGAAAATGAGTCTGACTGTAACCTCTGATGAGGCCCACTAACCAGACCTTCAGGTCAATCTAATTAGTGCAAGGAAAGAAAATTATGGTAATTAGCCTTTACCTGAGTCCTAATGAGTGAAATGTGCAAATGAAATTCATTAAGGTTATTTGCTGTGTGACACTGTATGCCAAAAAGAGATTTACAAGTAACTAATGTTACTAGTTTACCGTAATTACTGCTCCAATCAGCCGTTTTTGTGATAATAAAATCCTCGGCTAGCATTGATGATAGAGGGACTAATTAAACACTGATCCGAGGGAATTGTTGAGAACACTCTTAACTTTTCAATATCACTGTTGAAATGGAATCATTGTGCCATTGTTTTGCTCCCCGCACCCATAAAGATTTGTTTTCTTACACCAGAAAATAGAAAGCAGTCACTTAAGCAGCCTCCTGAGACACTTCTTGCACAAAATATTTCTTCAGGGCTGCATACTCAGGCAATTTCATCTGTTTTGTACCGTAGCCCACAAAATTTATCTCCCTCTTCATTATCAATTGTATTTTTACCTTGCTGCCCAATGTAATAAAGCTTTACTCACATACCAAGACCAGCTTCAGTCTTCTCCATGACACAACTTGCATTGCAAAAGGAGCACAACAGACTTTAATTGAGGCAAGATTTGCCCAAATCTATGAAGTAGTGGTGTGCACATCAAGTCATCAACATCTTCTGTTCTTCAGTATTTAAAGTAACACATAACATTGCACAAACTAAACAGAATCTGTGACTGGAATTATACCGTTTCCCTTTGGTTGGATGGCAGGTGGGGGTTGGGGGGAAATTGGATGCAGTGCAATTGCAATGGTGCCATGCCTGCCACTTACCTACCCTGCCCATCCACACTGTAATTTTCCCAGTGCCAGTGATGGGGAGAGTAGTCTGTTTGTCCATTGCAATTGAGGCCCGTAAGTCACCAACTAGTGGCCACTTAAGGGCCTCTTCTTACCAGCACTGGGATGTTATCCATGGCTACAGAGACCGGCACTATGGCTGGCCCATCAGATGAAACCTGGTGAACTGGTGGCCAGGCATCCTGCCGTGTATGTTGGAGGCCCCTCTTGAGGTAATTCTTCCTCACACCACCACCCCGCAGTTTCCCCTTCAGCCTGCCCTGGCCTCCCATCCCTCTCGCATGGCCTGTCAACCTGAGCCCAGTGAGATCCTTGACTTATCTTTAAGTCCAAGCTCCATCAGTGACTCCTCTTTGGAACTTTCTGCAATTCTAGCAGTGGCCTCCCCACTCCCAATGGTGCTGCTGGAACAAGAGACCTACCAACCCTCAGATTGGCTGGTAGCTCTCAGAGGAGGCATACTCTCTTGGTTGGGGGCTAAAGTCTTGTCTTGAGCCAATGGCCTGACGAATTTTAAATGGCTGTGGTGTAAGCTGGTCAAACAGGGGTGGGATCACCCCCAACTTTTACGTCGGTGGGTGAGGATCCCATCCCCAATGTAAAATTCAGCCCTGCATTTCTTTTAAATGTATTTTTCTGATCTGTTGAACAAACAAAATACAAACCCAAGACTCTGTTGCTTTTCTTTATTCCATTTGATTCTACTCACTATATAAATCTAACATCCAATGGAACCTAGTTATACCTTCTCCATTTAGTTAAGTTGTTCAGAATTAAGAACAGCTTTAAAAAATGAGCACCTACTTTCCTGTATCACCATCACAAAATGGTGAATCCTTACTTAATGCAGTGCAAACCTTCTAAATTTGGTTTTGCCGTATTTTCTTTTTCAATGCAATTGGCTCTGTGATTTTATTACACCATCAACTATGTCTGTGCAACCCTTAGAATCTACATGAGGTATTCCGTTAGATACTTTATAAGTTGACAGTAGTCTTTCAAAGTTCTGTGACCCACAGTTTTAACCGGTTAATCTGAGTTAATTACTAAAATAGAAAGCTCTTGAAAACGCCATGACAGAGGTCATTTCTGTTCAGGAGATAAAGGTTTTTGAGATAACAAAACGTGATTGCAGTTTTGGTCCAACTGATCACTGCTGTCAATCTTACAATTTGAATTACTTTCCCTTTGAAGTTTCATTTATAATGATTTCATTTCATGAAATTGCTGTTTCGTGATTTCTCCAGAAATAAACCTTTCCCGTCATGGGATGATGCTTTTCAGTGCCGTTCACCTACCAGTATAACAAGGATCTGTATGTTGGTGTTATAGTCACAACAGTAAGAGAAATTTTGCTGCAGTGTTAATGATGAATAATAATTTTTTTAAAAACAGGGAAGATCCTCAGTTGTGTGTTTCCATTGTGGAATGTGTTCTGCAGTTTAAATTTTAAAGTTTAAATTTTCCTCCTGCTGTTCTTTATTGCCGGTAGTAATCTGTACATTATAATTGGACATGTATCCTTACATTGGCTACTGGTCCTCAATACCTCACATTTAAAATGATTATCTTGTGTTTAACAAAAAACATAGAACAAAGAAAGTTACATCACAGGAACAGGCCCTTCGGCCCTCCAAGCCTGCACCATGCTGCCCATCTGAACTAAAATCCCCCACCCTTCCGGGGACCATATCCCTCTATTTCCATGCTATTCACGTATTTGTCTTGATGCCCCTTAAAAGTCACTATCATATCTGCTTCCCCCGGCAGTGAGTTCTAGGCACCCACCACCCTCTGTGTAAAAAACTTGCCTCGTACATCTCCTTCAAACCTTGCTCCTCGCACCTTAAACCTATGCCCCCTAGTAATTGACTCTTTCACCCTTGGAAAGAGCTTCTGACTATCCACTCTGTCCATGCCCCTCATAATCTTGTAGACTTCTAGCAAATTAAAGTAGAATAGAAAAGGGAAGTTTCCGATGAACATAATATTTCAAAGACAGTAATGAATCAAGCAGAAAGCAGAGAGGAGAATTGGTAAAGTAAATATATGAGACAAGAACAGTGTATGACAGAAGATTATTGGGTAACAAAAGTAGGAACAGCAAAGTATTTCATAAACATCTAACATGTAAGTGGACATTCATAGGAAAAGTGGGGCCACTTAAGGACCAAATATAAATCTTCTTCTGCAGAGTGTATGGCTGCAGTATTGAATGATACTTTGCAATTGTCATGACAAAAGAAATATGGCTCCCAACATCACAGGGAAGAAGGGATGGAAAAATAGATGGCATAAATAGTGACAAAGAAGTATTTCAAAACACAGCTTCAAAATACTTAAGAAGTGTTTAATTGCCATTCTGGTAGATCCAGGTCAGGCTCTTTGCGGTTGTCATGGAGGTGTCATAAGCCAGGTTCAAAAGGGTAATCTTAGTCTTCTAGAAATCAACCTTGTACTCTGATTTGTGTGTCAGATAATGGAGACAATGGATTGCCTTTAAATAAAAACATCCTGCCTGGTACCTGGAAAGCCGGCATTGGCTTCTGCTAATGATTACAGATGAGGCTAATGTTGATAAAGCAGCAGTTCTCTCATTACTGAATGTGCAGCTATTGTACATCAGAGTCCACTGAGGCATGTAAGTGTACCCCATGTGCAGCATTTAAGGAAATGCTGCCATTTGGTAAAAGTGTTTTATATGCTAATGTTAGTCTCTCTGAATATTATCATTTTAGTTACTTGTTCTAATGAGCAAGACATCAGTCACTGCTTCATAAAACTGTTCATTGCATATTGACTGATATGCCACATGTTCCTTGTGGCAGTCTGGAATGACTTTCACATCTATTGTCAGTGCTGCACCTATGGTGGTGTTGAGCTGAGGCTTCTAGGTATCAGCCTTGACAATGGTAACACTCATATCTGTGAGACAAAAAAGCATGGGTTGAAACATCTAATCAGACACCTAGTCAACCACCAGTGCGGTACTGAAGAGATACTACATGGTTGGAGATGGCTACTTTTGTTTGAGGTGCCAATCTGAGGATCCATTTGCCCAGCAAAATGGACATAAAACATTCCAGGGCACTATTGAAGAAGAGCAGTGGATTTCTGCAAGTATCTCTGGCCATTGGATGTCCTCCAACAGCCTTTCCCCCTCCCGGCATTTTACCTCCACCACTTGCCCCGTCCACCTCAAACACCAGCCACCTTTGCGAGGCCTGCCAATTTGGCCCAGCGAGATCTCAGATTCACCTTGTTCTGGACTCCTGGATCCTTTTTACCAGGGGGCCTTGCTATAGTCCCAGATACTTGCAGAAATCCCCTGCTCTTCTTCAATAGTTCCCTGGAATATTTTATGTCCATCTTGCAGCTGGAACATGAGAGCTACCAGCTATTTGATTAGCCGTGAACTCTTGGGGACAGCTTCCTTCTTGGATGTACACTGAAGTCTCAGCTCAAGCCAATTAAAGGGCCAACAACTGTGAAGTAACTGTGGTAAGCTGACCAAGTGCAAACGGGCTTGTCCCCTTGCCCCCAGCTTTTACACCAATGGTGGGGAGGGGGAGAGAAGGAGGGCATGCGGAGGAAGGGTGGGGGACATTGCTTAATGCCCCTGTGTAATATTCAGTTCTTACTTAGTTGTATAAAAACCTTCATGACACAAATTTCAATCGTACCAGCTGGAAATTACAATGCAAAATGTATGAAAACATCGTGGGGTCAAGTAAAACAACCAAAACAAAATGCACCCATTTATCGTCTATTTCTTCTACAAGCTCCACAAATCCAAATGGAAAATAGTCAGCTGTGCGTTATGTACAAAATCTTCCACACTTGCCACATGTAAATAGACAAGGTATTCCCAGTAGGAATTGCAGGAAATTGCTTCCGCACTCGTTTGTACAAATTTCTGTTCCCTTTTGGCAGGAGCTTCTGGTCTCAAGTCACGCCTGATCAAACTGCATCACGGGTGAAGCTTTGCTGAATGCCATCTCCACCACGACTCTCCTGTCCCTGTCACCACGGGAGACATAAATTATTGGAAAATCATATCTAACTTGAAAGAAAAAAAGGGAGATATTTGGATACAAAGTAAGAAATTGCTTTTACACAGCACTTTATCACATCTCTGTCAGCTGTCCCAGATTATTTCATGTACAGTGGATTCTTCTTTGAGGGTAGTCAATGTGCTATGCATGCAAATACGGTTACCAAATTGCATAGGCATGCCTGTAATGAACGATCAGCTAATCTCTTTTCAGTAACATTGGTTCAGGTAACAACATTGGTCACAACAATTGCTTGTGTTTTTTTCCGGACAGAGCTACAGACATTTTTAGCATCCATTTGAACCATTTAAAATGGAGTCTCAACATTTCATCCAACTGCTCAGCATTTGCTCAATACTACGCCGGCCTGTGCAGTCCTGCAGTCAGTTTAAACCTACAGGCTTTAGATTCAGAGGCAAGAGTGTTACCAACTGGGCCAAGCTGACACTTGGCTGGGTACGAGAAGGCTGAGCAAGTTTAAGGCTGCTTCTGAACATCCAACACACATGCGAAACCATCCAGTTGTATTAGAATTAAACATTTTATTGTCAATTAGATTCTCTTGAGTAATTCAAGAATTTAAGGATGCACAATAGCATAATAATAGAAGCATTATGTTCTTCCTGAGAAACTGTGCCCTAATTCAACTATTGGGTTTAAATGAGAAGGAAGACTAATTTGTGTTATCTTGTGAGGCATAAACCTGATACAAAATGCAGCCAGCTTCATCAATATTAATTAGTCTTTGGCCACGTTAGTGTTCTGAGTACATATGTCTGCCACTGAAGTACATTGATAGCTTTTACAATATGATAGGCTACCAAGTGTCAGACAAATGACTGTAAGGTGATGGAACTGCTTGGTAAGTGATTGACATTTGGAAGGTCAGTTCTCCCATTGTGTAACTGGCTATTCTTTCCATCCTAATATGTTTCCCGTTTGGGTAAACTTGTACCAATAAATCAAAGGAAGTATTGCACGTAGAAAAGTGCCATCTTTCGCTCCCGAGCACTTTTTTTTATGAATAGGTCATTCTCAAACTTCATACTATTAACTGCAAATATCATCCACTGCAAACACATACCAGAAAATTGGATGTGTGGTCTGAAATTGGGTCCATCTGTCTTGGACTTTAGTGGGGCGGGGGGGGGGAGGGGGTGGCGGCGACGCTCTTACCATCTTGTCAATGGGCAGGGTGAGCCAGTAAGATCGCAAGAGAGCCGAGAAATTGGATTTGTGCCTAATTTTTCTCGCCTCTCCCAATCTTACTGGCACTGGATATCTGATGATCTTCACATTTAAATGCTATTTAAAATAGATTTTGAATATCACAAGTGAGCTCAGCATGCAATTGTCTGGGCTAACTTACCTCTGTGGCCTCGCCAATGAAGGCCCTCACTGGCGAGGATCATGTATGGTCCCCATCAACAGGGACCTGTTGTGATGGCCTCGCCAATGGGACCAGAGGCCATTGAGGCCCCTTGGGAGATCGGAGAAGAGCAGGGGATGCCCCTTGGGCAGTGCCAGCCTGGCACCCAAGCACTGGCTACTGGACATCCTCGCACTGCCAACCTGGCACACTGGCAGTTTCTACCCGGCATTGGGCAACGCCAAGGGTGCAGAGCCTGAAGGGCCAGAGCCAACTGGGAGGGGGTGAAGCCTGAAGGGGGTGGGCCAATCGGGGGGGGAATACTTCACGCTCTGCAACCATGATCAGGGGAGAGACGCTGCAAATTCTGCAAACACGATCGGGGAGGGAAACGCTGTGCGCACTGCAAACATGATTGACCGGTCCATGCGGGGACGCGGGGGGTTGGGCGATCAATCGGTCCATGCGGTGGGGGAGCGGCATCAGTTGGCTGCAGAGCGCCATGTTAACGGGTGTGGAGGATCAGCTATGAAGGCCAATGGAAGCTGGGGGAGGCAATGACAGATCTCTGTTGTGTGCTTTGCAAGAACACACATCTGAGAATGCGCAATTACAACCTCTGCTGCAAGCTGCTGAATTTTGGTGAGCTTAGGCCCTGCCTCCTCCCCCAGCTGGCGGGAAACAGATCCTACATTATTTTTTCACAGGGTGAGGTAAGATTCGCTTTTTAACTCACCCAATAAAAAGTACGATTTTCTCCCTTTTTCGTGCTCGTTCAGCATTTAGAGTTTTTTTGGTAAGATCACCTCCTAGGTGTTGAATTTGGTTTTGAGATAGACTGTTGACTGTTTAACACTTGTTTATTATTACTACTTCTAAACGGGTTATAGAGTAGTCACATAACTCTTAGCTTTCTCTCTCTCTCTCTCGAGCCTAATATATATATGACTGGTGTCAGTAGTACATCATCTTCTATATTATATGTTAATGGTAGCTATACTGTAAGACAGAAAATAATTCAAGAGATAATAAGG
This sequence comes from Mustelus asterias, assembly GCF_964213995.1. NCBI lineage: Eukaryota > Metazoa > Chordata > Chondrichthyes > Carcharhiniformes > Triakidae > Mustelus > Mustelus asterias. The sequence continues at coordinate 119,003,903 of NC_135803.1, read as the reverse complement.
ATATATAAAAAAGGCCATACTTAAATCATAGGTGACTTTAATCTGGATTGGGAAAATCACATTGGCAGAGGTAGTCATGAGGAGGTATTCACAGAGGGTTTTTGGGGCAGTTCCCTAGAACAATATGTTGTGGATCCAACCAGGAATCAGACTATTTTGGATGTGGTTTAATGAACAATCTTAGAGTAAAATATCCCATAAAAACAGTGATCAAAACATGGTAGAATTTAGCATTAATTTTGGGAGTGAGAAGCTTGGGTCAGAAACAACTGTGCTACACTTAAATAAGGGTAATTATAAAAGGAATGAGTGCAGAGTTGGCTGGAGAGAACTAGGAAAGGAGTTTAGCAGGAAAGATATTTCATCAGTAATGGCAGATATTTATGAAACTAGTTCATGACTCATAGCAAAGATATTTTCCAATGAGGAAGAATGAATCTAGGAAGGGGATAAATCAACCATGATTAACCAAGGAAGTTAAGGACAATATTAAACTGAAAGAAAAGTATATAGGGCAGAATTTTAGGAGAATGATTTTAAGTGTCGATCTAGTGTGAAAATGGAAGATTCCCTGATCCATTTTTTGGGTGAATATCCTCGCCCAATCCTATGTACTTAGTCATTGAAAAATGGGCTAGACTGTTTCGAGCTGCCGCAGGCAGTGGGCTGGGCCTAATTCACCAGCCAGCCTGTAGAGGGAGCTACTGCGCATGTACAGACCTCTGATGCTGCACATGTGCAATTGTAACAGCAGAGGTCTGACAGACAGAGAGAGCTGTCAGGCCCCTGCTGCTGCAGGCAACCTCAACTAGCTCCCCGCCACAATCGCAGGGGCCTGCGCCCAATTGTGAGCCGCATAATGCTTGGACATCTAGCCCCCGCTCTCCCCCCACCACCCAGACAGAATGTGCCCCCTCCCCCAATCCTATCCCGTTGCTGAGTGGCAGCAGGCCCCCTACCCCTATTGGGCTATCCGCTTCCTGTCCCGCCCCCTTCATGCCCTGCCCATTTCATGTCTGTCCCATAGGCCCCACCCCCTTTCATGCCACATTCTCTTCAGGCCCCAACTGCTTTAGGCTCTGCCTCCATAGGACCTACCACCTGGCAATACCCAGTGTGCATTGCCCAGGTGCCAGGCTGGCAGTGCCAAGGGGCTTTGGTGGCTCTGCCAGGCTGGCACTACCCAGGGGGCACACCACCCTTGCCCTCAGCCTCCCTGGGGGGGCCTCAGTGGCCTCCAGTTCCACCGGCAAGGGCAACAGGACTGTTCCCTCGCCAGTGTTCTACCGGAGCAAGGCTGAGAGGAGCGATTTGAGGCCACAGTACAAAGGGTAAGGGATCGACTTTTATTACTTACCTTTTCGCAGGGTTTCTTTGATACTAACTTTAAGGGAAAAGCGGAAGTAGGTCGGGCGCAGGGTGACCTGGGAAGAAAATTTGTTTTTTTTTAAGTGCGCGGGAGGTTTAAAAGCAGGCTGCACTATCCAACGGGCAGCGTCATTAGCGGGCAGCGGAGTGAGCAGGGAGAAGAGTGAGAGCTAAAGGGCTTTGGCTCATCGGGCTTCAGCGTAAACAGGCAGAGGCAGGGTAGGTATTGTTCTTTGTTCACCCAGTAATTTAAAGAAAAGGGTAATTATGAGTGGGAGGCCAATTTTTTGCTGTCGGTGTCGGATGTGGGAGTTCATGGAGTTGTCTAGTCTCCCGGAAGTCCATATCTGCACCAGGCGCGTCGAACTGCAGCTCCTGAGAGACCGCGTTAGGGAACTGGAGCTGCGGCTCGATGACCTTAGTCTAGTCAGGGAAAATGAGAAGTTAATAGATAGAAGTTACAGGCAGGTCATCACACCAGGGCCATGGGAGGAAGGCACGTGGGTCATGGTTAGGAAGGGTAAAGGTCACGTACCAGAGAGTACCCCGGTGGTTGTCCCCCTTAACAGTAAGGGATGGGTGTCAGACGGGATAGAGGAGGGGGGAGAGCAGTCAGTGATGGTATCCCCTGTGGTTGTCCCCCTCCAAAATAAGTATACCATTTTGGATACTGTGGGGGGGGGGGATGACCCTCCAGAGGTAAGCCACTGTGACCAGGTCACTGGCATGGAATTGGGCTCTGTGGCTCAGAAGGGAAAGAGGGGAACCAGGAGAGCAATAGTAGTGGGGGATGAAATGGTTAGAGGCACAGACAGGCGGTTCTGTGGGCATGAACGAGACTCCAGGATGATAGTCTGCCTCCCTGGTGCCGGGGTCCTGGATGTCTCTGAGCGGATAGGAAGCATCCTAAAAAAGGCGGGTAACCAGACAGATGTCATTGTCCACATTGGTGCAATTGACGTCGGCAGAAAGAGCAATTCAGGGAGTTAGGTAGTAGGCTAAAAAACAGGGCCTCCAGGGTAGCGATCTCTGGACTACTCCCAGTGCCACAAGCTAGTGAGGCTAGGAACAGGGAGACTGCACAGCTAAACGCATGGCTAAAGGACTGGTGCAGGAGGGAGGGTTTCGAATTCGTGGATCACGGGGAAGTCTTCAAGAGAGGATGGCACCTGTACAAGAAGGACGGGTTGCACCTAAACTGGAGGGTACGAATATCCTAGCTGGGAGTTTTGCTAGTGTGGTTCGGGTGGGTTTAGACTAATGTGGCAGGGGGGTGGGGATCAGAACAATAGGCCAATAAGCATAGAGGCTGGGGACGAGGTTGGGGCCAAGACAAGGCTATTTAAGAGGAAGGGCATTCTGGGGGAGGATGACCTCAGTGGGCCTGGAGGTCTGGAGTGCATCTGCTTCAATGCAAGGAGCGTCACGGGCAAGACAGACGAACTTAGAGCCTTAATGCTTGCGCGGAACTTGGATGTGGTTGCAGTGACGGAGACTTGGTTAAAAGAAGGACAGGACTGGCAGCTGAATATTCCGGGGTACAGGTGTTTTAGGTGAGACAGAGGTGGGGCGAGGAGAGGTGGGGGAGTAGCAATGCTGGTTAGGGAGCATATTACAGCGGTACAGAGGGTGGACAATATGGAAGGGTCAGGTAACGAGTCACTGTGGGTGGAGCTCAGAAACAGGAAGGGCGCAGTCACTATGCTGGGGGTATACTACAGGCCTCCCAACAGCCCACGGGAAGTTGAGGAACGGATATGTAATGAGATTCTGGATAGGTGCAGAAAAAATAGGGTTGTTGTAGTGGGAGATTTTAATTTCCCTTGTATAGACTGGAAATCGCTTAGGGCTGGGGGCCTGGACGGGGAAGAATTTATAAAATGTGTACAGGAAGGTTCTTTGGAACAATATGTTGACAGTCCAACCAGAGAAGGGGCTATACTGGACCTAGTACTGGGGAATGAGCCCGGTCAGGTCATCAAAGTTGCAGTAGGGGAACATGTGGCAAATAGTGACCACAATTCTGACAACTTTAGGATAGTAATGGAAAAAGATGAGTGTTGTCCTATGGGTAAGGTACTGAATTGGGGGAAGGCTAACTACAGCCGGATTAGGTAGGATTTGGTGGCTGTTGATTGGGAGAGGCTGTTCGAGGGTAAATCCACATCTGGCATGTGGGAGTCTTTTAAGGAGCAGTTGATAGGACTGCAGGACAGGCATGTGCCTATGAAGAGGAAGGATAGGAAAGGTAGGATTCGAGAGCCGTGGATAACCAGTGAAATTGTGGGTCTAATCAAAAAGAAAAAAGAGGCATACATGAGGTCCAGGCAGCTAAAAACAGATGGAGCACTGGAGGAATACAGAGAAAGTAGAAAAGAACTCGAGCAGGGAGTTAGAAGGGCAAAAAGGGGTCACGAAATGTCCTTGGAAGACAGGATTAAGGAGAATCCTAAGGCATTTTATACATACGTTAGGAACAAGAGGGTTGTTAGGGAAAGAATCGGACCTCTCAGGGACAAAGGAGGGGAATTATGCTTAGAACCAAAGGAAGTAGGTGAGATCCTAAACGAATACTTTGCATCAGTATTCACAAAGGAGAGGGACATGTCGACTGGTATTGTCTCAGAGAGATGTGTTGACCCGTTAGAAAAAATGTCAATTACAAGGGAGGAAGTGTTAGGTTTTTTAGGAAACATTAAGACAGACAAATCCCCAGGAACAGATGGCATCTATCCTCGACTCCACAGGGAGGTGAGAGATGCAATTGCTGGGCCTCTAACAGAAATCTTTGTCTCTTCACTGCACACAGGTGAGGTCCCAGAGGATTGGAGGATAGCAAATGTGGTCCCGTTATTTAAGAAGGGTAGCAAGGATAACCCAGGTAATTATAGGTCAGTGAGCTTGATGTCCGTGGTAGGGAAGTTGTTGGAGAAGATTCTTAGAGATAGGATATATGCGCATTTAGAACTGAATAATCTCATTAGCAATAGACAGCATGGTTTTGTACGAGGGAGGTCATGCCTCACAAATTTGGTTGAGTTTTTTGAGGAGGTGACAAAAACGATTGACGAGGGAAGGGCCGTAAATGTCGTCTATATGGATTTTAGTAAAGCGTTTGACAAGGTCCCTCATGGCAGGCTGGTGCAAAAGGTTAAATCTCACGAGATAAAAGATGAGCTAGCTAGATGGGTGGAGAACTGGCTTAGCCATAGAAGACAGAGGTTAGCATTGGAGGGGTCTTTTTACGGTTGGAGGTCTGTGACTAGTGGTGTTCCGCAGGGCTCTGTATTGGGACCTCTGCTGTTTGTGATATATATAAATTATTTGGAGGAAGTTGTAACTGATGTTTTCAGTAAGTTTGCGGACGACACGAAGATTGCTGGAGTTGCGGATAGCGATGAACATTGTCAGAGAATACAGCAGGATATAGATAGGCTGGAACATTGGGCGGAGAAATGGCAGATGGAACTTAATCCAGATAAATGCGAAGTGATGCATTTCGGTAGATCTAATGTAAGGGGGAGTTATACAATAAATGGCAGAACCATCAGGAGTATAGACACACAGAGGGACCTGGGTGTACAAGTCCACAGATCCTTAAAGGTGGCAGCACAGGTGGAGAGGGTGGTGAAGAAGGCATATGGCATGCTTGCCTTTATTGGATGGGGCATAGAATATAAAAGTTGGCATATGATGTTGCAGCTGTATAGAACAATGGTTAGGCCACATTTGGAATACTGCGTCCAGTTCTGGTCGCCACACTACCAGGAGGACGTGGAGGCTTTGGAGAGAGTACTGAAAAGGTTTACCAGGATGTTGCCTGGTATGGAGGGTCTTAGCTCTGAGGAGAGATTGGGTAAACTGGGGTTGTTCTCCCTGGAAAGATGGAGAATGAGGGGCGACCTAATAGAGGTGTATAAAATTATGAAGGGCATAGATAGGGTGAACAGTGGGAAGCTTTTTCCCAGGTCGGAGGTGACGAACACAAGGGGTCATGGGTTCAAGGTGAGGAGGGCAAGGTTCAACACAGATGTCAGGGGGACGTATTTTACACAGAGGGTGGTGGGGGCCTGGAATGCACTGCCAAGCAAGGTGATTGAGGCGGACACGCTGGGATCGTTTAAGACTTATCTAGATAGCCACATGAACAGACTGGGAATAGAGGGATACAAAAGAATGGTCTAGTGGGCACATGAGCGGCGCAGGCTTGGAGAGCCGAAGGGCCTGTTCCTGTGCTGTATTGTTCTTTGTTCTTTGTTCCCCGTTCATGGGGAACAAATGTTTTCCTCGCCGGAGAAGACCTGACGTGGCCATAAAGGCAAGTGAGCATGGACAATTGAGCTCATTAAACACATGTAAAATAAAATTTAAATATACTCAAATAAGTTATTCAGCCTCTCACCCATTTCTGGTGAAAGGCTGACCTCGCCAAAAATCCAGCACTCGTAAAATCGCAAGAGCTGAGAAATCGGGCACGATCCTGTTTTCTTGGTTGTCACGCGATTTTACCAGCTTGCTCCGTCCATCGATGGGTGGGGTGAGCCGGTAAAATTCCACCCACAATGTGTAAAGATTAGTGGTAAACCAGAGGATCGGGAAAGTTTTAAAAACCAACAAAAGATGACCAAAAATAAATAAAGAGGGAGAAGATAAACTGTGAGGGTAAACTAAGATTAGCAAGTATATGAAAAATGGACAGCAAGAATTTATTTAAATATATAAAAGAGAGCAGCTAATTTGAACATAGACCCCTTAGAGAATGGGACTGGGGAAATAATAATGCGGAAGCAGGAAATGACAGAGGGCTTAAACAAATACTGTGCGTCAGTCTTCATGGTGGAAGATAGTAATAACATGACAAAAATACTAAATAATCAAGGGACAAAAAGGGAGGAAATAAATACAATAACTATCACTGGAGAAAAAGTACTTGGGGAAAATAATGGGGTTAAAGGCTGATAAGTCTCCTGGACCTCATCACCGACCTCCCCACCATCCCCACCACCCACACCACCACCCCGCATGTGAGGCTCCCCGTAGTGCCCACCCTTGGCTCTGCCCCTGTGGGTAGTGCCCGGGCACTAGCTGGCAATGTCCCTCTCCCTCAGGAGTTATACTCACCTTTATGTCCCTGGGGAGAACCCCCCACAACAGGTTCATGTCTGGGTTCATGTTGAGCCTCTATTGTCTCAGGGCATCTGACCTGCACATTCCGCCATCCACCCCCTCAACCCCCACCAAATAACATAAATCCTGACCTGGCATAGCATTAAAATGGATTAGAGAGAATGCATGGCATCCTGACATCAATAGCGGTGCCAGTCCTGATACTGAACAGGGGGAAAGGTGCCAGCTATCACTATGATACTTTGCCAAGGGGTTCTCCACAGTGCAAGCTGTGTACTGTTAAGGCTTGATTTAAAAGATGCTTCTACATTCTGGTATTCCAAAGGCAGCCAGCACACCCCCTTGGAGAATGGGGCGATCTGATATGAAGGGAACGTAAGGCCTGTGAGTGACCCACCCATACCCTCCATCCCCCCCACCCTCCTACTCATAGTCCCCCCACACCCTCCCCGGATGGCGACAGTGACTCTGGTCCTGAGCTGCACTTCTGTGTCCCCAGCATTCTCGCTGGCGTCCCTTGAGTCTTGGATTGTCCCAGAAGTAATGGCTGCCTGAATGCTTACCTCTGATATTCACCTTGGAGGTGAAGTCACTAGATTCATACTTATGTAGACCTGTTGTAAATGACCCCAACGCCAGCTGACTATTTGCTCCATATCTGGAGTGAGTGCTTGTGCTGATGCTTTCAAATGAGTTTCCCGTTTTTCCCCAACATTTTCCACATCACTGCGCCGGCGAGGTTCATTCAAAATTGGAAAACACGATCTCACCTGTCAGATTTATGTTTTTTCAAACTGCACATTTTGAGCCCACACCTCTGTTCCCGTGCATGGAGAGTCTGGACTCAAGTTTCCACCCAAATGGACAAAAATATCTCAGATGGAATCTAATGAAGGAAAATGTGAATTTATTCATTTTTGGTAGGAAGAATAAAGGAGCTGAATATTATTTAAATACAGAAAACTACAGAAAGCTGCAGCACAGAGGGATTTGGAGTCCTCGTGTATAAATCACAAAAAGCTAAAATGCAAGTTCAGCAGGTATTTGGGAAGGCAAATGGAATGTTGGCCAAGGGGAGCCTTGCTAAAACTATACAAGGCACTAGTTGGACCACACCTGTGAACAATTTTGTTCCCCTTGTCTAGGGAAAGATATACTGGAGGAAGTCCAGAGAAGGTTCCTTAGGTTGATCCCGGGTATGAGGGATTTTCTTATGAGGTGATGTTAAGTAGGTTGGGCCTGTACCCATTGGAGTTTAGAAGAATGAGGTGCAACCTTAATGAGACATATAAAATTCTCAAGGGGCTTGACAGGGTAGATGCTGAGAGGTTGTTTCCATTTGTGGAAGGGTCTTGGATCAGAGGACATAATCCCAGAGTAAGGGGTTGCCCATTTAAGACAGTGATGAGGAAGAGTTTCTTCGCTCAGAGGGTAGTGGATCTGTGGAATTCTTTACTGCAGGGCAGGGGGTGTTCAGTGAGGTGAGATTTGCAAAGTTAACGAGCAGGAACAACGCAATATTACATGGTAATGATATGGCAAATGATAAGCAGAGCGTGACAGGAAGGGAGAATGCACACACATAAGAGTGCACTTGCAAATAAGGTCAGAGTAGGAAAAAATTATAAAAGGACAGATTTAAATGCTCTTTATCTGACTGTTCACAGCATTCATAACAAGATGGAAGAATTGATAGCAGAAATAGAAATAAATGAGCATGACACGATAATCACTATAGAGACAAGGGAGCCAAAGCTGGGCCCAAAATATTCAAGAATATTTTCCATTTTGGAATGATGGAAGGAATGGAAAAGGAGGTGGGATATTTCTGATAACAAAGGATGAGAACAAAAAGGAGAGAGACGTGATCTTAGCTCAGAAGATTAAGATGTAGAATCAGTTTGGGTGGGCATAAGAAATAGGAAAATAAATAAGTCACTGATGAGAGTGGTTTATAGGCTCCTAACAGTAACTATAGGGTAAGACACAATATGCATAAAGAAATAATGGGGACATGGAATACAAGTACTGCAATAATCATGGATGACTTTAATCTTCACTTCAATAGGACAAAATCAAATTGACAAAGATGGCCTGGAGGATGTGTTTGTATAATGTATTTGGAATAGTTTACTGTAAAAATACATTCTGAAATCTATCAGGGAAGAGGCTCTTTTGGATCTGGTAATGTATAATGAGGCAGGATTAATTCAAGACTTCATAATAAAGGATGCTCTGAGCAAAAGTGATCAAAACATGTTAGAATTTCACACTCAGTTTGAGAGTGAGCAATGTGGGTCCATAATTAGTGCCTTAAATTTTATTAAAGGCAATTACAAGGGTACGAAAACAGAGTTGGCTAAAGTGGGCTGGGTAAAAGGGACGATGGTAGAGAAGCAGTGCCAGACATTTAAAGAGATATTTCATAACTTTCAACAAGGTATATTCCATTGAGGAAGAAAGAGGAATGCACAATCCATAGCGATCTAAGAAAGTTAAGGGGTGCGATCTTAACCGCCATGCACACCATGCTCCCACTGCAGCAAGGTCGGAATATTTGGTGGCCAGCCAAATCTCTGTTCACTGCAGTAGGATGGGAAAATGCCACCAACATGCACATTGGTAAGATTCCGGTGAAGGGTGGTATGAAATTGAAAGAAAAGGCATACAATTTTGCCAAGATTAGTGGTGGGGCAGACAATTGGGGAAGTTTTAGAAATCAGTAAAGGATCACAAAAACAAAAATAAGGAGGGGAAAATTGGACTATGAGAGGAGACTCAGAAAAAATATAAAAACAGACAGTAATACCTTCCATGTGAAAAGGAAAAGAATAGGTAAAGTGAGAATTAATCTCTTTGGTTCATAGCGGCTCCCAAACCTTTCAGTAACATGGCACACTTCAATGAAACAAAAATTCCAAGGCACACCCATTTTTTCAACTGAACCAATTGCCCATAAATGCCTCACAATGTCATAGTGAACAGACAGTGGCCAATCATATACAAGGGGCGGTACATGGGGTGTGCCGCAATATACAACAAACAAAGTGTTTCCTCATTGTACAGCCATTTAGATCAACATTCAGACTGAACTTCAGTTTGATTGGGAGCTGTTATATTCAGTGTAACAATAATTCCAGTTAAAATGCGAATAGGTATGAGACATGAGGATATACCAATTAATGCCAACTAGAAAACAGGAAAATACATACTGTTACACGGTAATATAACTGGTGCCCACACTATATGAAAACAATCTTTCTTACATTTACCAAGTTAAATGCCAATTCTAAATGGCAAAGTTTGTTTATTGTAATGCATTGTGCATGCTTGTAATTGCGAGACATGAATTTAATTTCACAGCCCTTAATAAGAGACGTATCATTTACTTGCTGTCCTTTAACGACACATGGTTTGCATTGGTATCATTTTGTGTTACACTCTGTAACATATCCCTGCTGTGTTCCAAATGATAAGCAATTTATTTAATATTAGGTAATGACTACATATTTTACAAAGATTGTTTTCTGTGGATGTTGTTTTACACAGCATGATGATAAGTTAGGCATAAGAACTCAAATCAAGGTGTCTCATGCTATTTAATGCATATTGTTTGAAATTTTCATGCATAATTGATTCACTGCTATTGCCATAAATGTGTGTGAAAACGATTAGCTAAAAGGTATTAGAATAAATACAGGTGCATATGTTTGCTCAACATCTTTTTATTTTGTATCATTGAGTATACTTTAATTAAACTATACAATTGCCCCTCTGGACCCTTTTGTATCTTTCCCCTCTCATCTTAAACCTATGCCCCTAGTTTTAGACTCCCTTAACTTTGGGAAAAGATATTGACCTTTGAGGTGATCTATGCCCCTCATTATTTTAAAGATCACCCTTAAGCCTTCTACGCTCCAGAGAAAAAAGTCCCAGTCTATTCAGCCTCTCCTTATAACTCAAGTCCTGGTAGCATCCTAGTAAATCTTTTCTGCACTCTTTCTGGTTTAATAATATCCTTTCTATAATAGGGTGACCAGAACTGTACACAGTATTCCAAGTGTGGCCTTACCAATGTCTTGTGCAACTTCAACAAGACACCCTAACCCTTGTATTCAATGTTTTGACTTATGAAACCAAGCATGCCGAATGCCTTCGTCATCACTCTGTCCACAGGTGACCCCACTTTCAATGAGCTATGAACATGTACCACGAGATCTCTTTGTTTTATATCTCTTCCCAACGCCCAATCATTAACTGATCCCTGAGGCAAACCGCTGGTCACAGGCCTCCAGTTTGAAAAACAACCCTCTACAACACCTCTGCCTTCTGTCAAGAAGCCAATTTTGTATCCATTTGGCTACCTCACCCTGGATCCCGTGAGTTTTAATCTTATGCAACAACCTACCATGCAGTACCTTGTCAAAGGCCTTGCTAAAGTCCATGTAGATAACATCAACTGCACTGCCCTCATCTACCTTCTTGGTTTCCCCTTCAAAAAACTCAATCAAATTTGTGAGACATAATTTTCCACTCACAAAGCCATGCTGACTGTCCCTAGTCAGTCCTTGTCTCTCTAAATGCCTGTAGTTCCTGTCTGTCTGCATACCTTCCAACAACTTACCCACTACAGATGTGAGGCTCACTGGCCTGTAGTTTCCAGGCTTTTCCCTGCAGCCCTTTTTAAACAAAGGCACAACATTTACCACCCTCCAATCTTCAGGCACCTCACCTGTGGCTGTCAATGATTCAAATATCTCTGCAATTTCCTCCCTAGCCCCCCCGCCCCCCCCCCCCCCCCCCCCACCCCCCCACAATGTCTAGGGATATGCTTCATCAGATCTCGGGGATTTATCTACCTTGATGCGCTTTAAGACTTCCAGCACCTCTTTCTCTGTTATATGTACACTCCTTAAGACGTCACTATTTATTTCCCCAAGTTCCCTAACATCCATGCCTTTCTCAAAAGTAAATACTGATGAGAAATATTCATTCAGGATCTCACCCATCTCTTGTGGATCCGCACATAGATGACCTTGTTGATCCTTAAGAGGCCCTACTCTCTCCCTAGTCACTCTTTTGCCCTTTATGTATTTGTAGAAGCTCTTTGGATTCTCCTTCGACTTATCTGCCAAAGCAATCTCATGTCCCCTTTTTGCCCTCCTGATTTCTCCCTTAACTCTACCTACACCCTCTATACTATTCAAGGGATCCACTTGATCCCAGCTGCCTATGCATGTCTTGTGCCTCCTTCTTCTTCTTTACCAGGGCCTCAATATCCTGAGTCATCCAGGGTTCCCTACTTCTGCCAGCCTTGCCCTTCAATCTAACCCTTCAACAAGCACCCCCCTTCCCCAATTAGCCCCTCACTCTTCTGCCTTATCCACACAGATAGCAATCCAATTTCCTTTTGAATACCTTGATTGAACCTGCTTTTATCAGCTCTCAGAAAGTTCTTTGCGGCATCTCAATGTCACGGATGAAACTATCTGAATCCAAGTTATTCCTTTTCCTGATATTGAATGGAAATACTGAAGACTTTTCGGAAGCTTTAAAAAAAAACACAAATGCTGTTACATAAGGTTAGATCTCACGGGATCCAGGGTGAGTCGCCAAATGGATACAAAATTGGCTTGATCACAACAGAGGATGTTGTAGAGGAATGTTTTTCAAACTGGAGGCCTGTGACCAGCCTCAGGGATTGGTGCTGGGTCCACTGTTACTTGTCATTTATATTAATGATTTGGATGAGAATTTAGTAGGCATGGTTAGTAAGTTTGCAGATGACACCAAGATTGGTGACATAGTGGACAGTGAAGAAGATTATCTCGGATTGCAATGGGATTCTATCAATTGGGCCAGTGGGCTGATGAATGGCAGATGGAGTTTAATTTAGATAAATGCGAGGTAATGCATTTTGGTCGATCGAACCAGGGCAGAACTTACTCAGTTAATGGTAGGGTGTTGGGGAGAGTTATAGAAAAAAGGGATCTTGGGGTACAGGTTCATAGCTCCTTGAAAGTGGAGTCACAGGTGGACAGAGTGGTGAAGAAGGCATTCAACATGCTTGGTTTCATTGGTCAGAACATTGAAACCAGGAGCTGGGATGTCTTGTTGAAGTTGTACCAGACATTGGTAAGGCCACACTTGGAATACTGTGTCTATTCTGGTCACCCTATTATAAAAAGGATAATATTAAACTAGAAAGAGTGCAGAAAAGATTTACAAGGATTCTACCGGAACTTGATGGTTTGAATTATAAGGAGAGGCTGGATAGACTGGGACTTTTTTCTCTGGAGCGTAGGAGGCTTAGGGGTGACCTTATAGAGGTCTATAAAATATTGAGGGGCATAGGTCAGCTAGATAGTCAATATCTTTTCCCAAAGGTAGGGGATTCTAAAACTAGAGGGCATAGGTCTAAGGTGAGAGGGGAGAGATACAAGAGGGGCAATTATTTCACACAGAGAGTGATGAGTGTCTGGAACAAGCTGCCAGAAATAGTAGTAGAGGCGGGTACAATTTTGTCTTTTAAAAAGCGTTTAGATAGTTACATGGATAAGATGGGTATAGAGGGATATGGGCCAAATGCGGGCAATTGGGACTAGCTTTGGGTTTAAAATAAAATGCGGCATGAACAAGTGGGGCCAAAGGGCCTGTTTCCATGCTGTAAACCTCTATGACACTATGCCATTCCCTATCAATTAACCGCAGGTATGTTTACAGCACTTAAATGTGTAGGTTGCAGAACACTTAATTTATTGAAAAGTAGTTGATTGAATTAAATTAGCTTTAATAATATTCAAATTATGATAGATGCAAATAGTTGTTATTTTTAAGGGCAAATTTTGCTTCAGGTTTTAAAAGTATGGAAACCATGAAGTTTCATGGTGCAATGGTGTAAGTGTGTTTTACAGCATTTGCAAATGCAAGTGTGTGATTTTTTAAAAGTTTATTTATTAGCATCACAAGTAGGCTTGCATTAACACTACAATGAAGTTACTGTGAAAATCCCCTAGTCGCCACACTCCGGCGCCTGTTCGAGTACACTGAGGGAGAATTTAGCATGGCCAATGCACCTAACCAGCAAGTCTTTCGGACTGTGGGAGGAAACTGGAGCACCCTGAGGAAACTCACGCAGACACGGAGAGAATGTGCAGACTCTGCACAGACAGTGACCCAAGCTGGGAATCGAACCCGTGTCACAGGCGCTGTGACGCAGTAGTGCTAATCACTGTGCTACCCTGCTGCCCTTAGTCCATCAGATATGTTTGAGTGAAGGGAAAAGACTGTGTACCCTCACCAAAATTATTCAATCTGTACACGAAAAAACATTCAGAATTAGCTGTACTTCCAACGCAAGAACATTACAAACTGATGACATAGTGCTACTTACAAAATCAGAAGAGGCCCTTCAAAATATTGTGGATCAAATAAAATTTTGAAAGCTAGAATATGTATTGAGTACAAACATCAAAAATACAGAAAGAATGGTAATTAGATGGAATATATGAGAAGAAACAAGAGTGAAGATTGAAGTGGATTGAGTGACCCTGGAAAAAGATAAGTTGGTCTATTTAGGACAAACAGAAGAAGGTAAATGTGATGACAAAATTGGGAGGGTTGAGATAGCCAGAAGTAATTTTGTGAAGATGTGTTAATAACTGGAAAACTCAATCTTATAACAAGAACTTATAAGATGCTACATTTTATCCACTTTCCTGTATGCCTCAGACACTGGACAATAGGTAAAAATCTGTGGAAGAAACTACAAGCCTTTGAAATGTGGATGCTAAGACATATGCTAAAAGTTCCAACAGAGAGAATAAAACTAATGAAAAAGTGCTTGAAATTGCAAGACCAAAAATAATTCTAAAAAGTAACATCCACAGAAGAAAATGTCAGTATTTTGGCCAACTTATTAGAGCTGAAAAGCTGCAGAGATCTCCTCTGGAGGAAAAAGTGGAGAGTAGCAGAAAGAGGGGCCGACCCAGGTGCAGTTGGATGATGGACATCACAGAGCAATTACGGAAGAGCAGCAGTGGACATGTGAGGATCTCTCCAGACAGACACACGTGACACACAATGACAGCAGATCTCCTGGTAAGGGTAACTACAAGTAGCAGCAGCTAATAGAATTGAATCGAAGCCAGTTAATGATGTAAAACCAACGTTGTATTATGGTAAACAGACATTTACCAATAATAATCCAATTGAGGTAACTGACTGTACCACTCAACGTTTATTTTCCAGAATCTTTCCCTTTCTGACCATTTTCTTATTAAATACACACAAATCCATATACAGATAGGTTTATTCAGAACATTAAAATTTCACAATATAACAAGATGTATTTTCTGACTACAATTAATCACTTATTGAAAAGTGATTAAAGAAATGTGAACAAGAAGTTATGCACTTTATGGTGTAGATGGAGCTGGCTTACACATGATCTTTCAAAAAGTTTCAGGTTTCACTTGTCATCTTGTCATTTGTTGGCAGTAATAACAACACTTGCCTTTCAGCCTTTTAAAAACACAACTCTATTGAACAAGCATCTGTTCATAATTTCCACTTGTGTGCCTAGGCTTTTCCCCCTATACAACAGTGGCTAAGCCTGCATTTAAATTGATCAATTATTGCTACGCTGATGAAGTTGCAAATGAAACTGTGGTGCAGCCATGGCAAAAAGTGGTTATTAAACCTCTGCTGAGTTTACATTAAAGATTAAATTTAATAAGAGTTCAATTTCTGCACTGCAATCTGCCTAAAGCAGAGCTGGTGTCCTGGCTTTGCATGCCAGCTATTCATTAGTACAGGACGTGTTCTCCTTCAGGCAGATAGATGGCTTTGAGTACATTCAAATATAATTCCCATTTGCAAAAGTGTGTTCCTATTAACATTTATGAATTTGAAAGGAAGCAGGCTGACAGAGTCACAGTGTATTTGTGTGTGCATAAACAGAAATGAAATGAATCGCCCAGGATGGACATGTCTTTCAATGCTACATATGATCTAGTGTTGCTTTTGTTCCTTCTGGACTTCCATCTCCTGGTTTCATACAAGGTGTTTTTGATATATGGTGCAACATCAACTTATTTTACAAGTGTGGAACACAGATCCATTCTGACTTTGCTGCTTGTTTTTGGTTGAGATATCGATCTCTTTGTGTCTTTTGTGTTACTACTTACATAGATACAAAACAAGAACAAAAACTCGCATTGATATCTCACTGTTCACACATTAAAACATCCAAAGCTGCTTCATGGGAGACTTATCAAACAAAATTTGCCACAGAGACGTGTGTTATAATTCAGGTCAGAAACTCCAAAGTGTTCTATGAAGTCCGCCTGCATCATAAGTTTTGTACTTTGAATTTAGCTAGGGTGAGCATGAGATATTTCACTTCAGGTATAATTCAAATGACCCACTAGGGAGCTTTTATCAAACACAGTTTACTTAATTATGCAGTTAACATATATAGAAAGAAAATTAGCAATACCTTTTACCAATTACAAACAAGAAAAAAGCAATCATGATATTGTATAACCCCGAATGAATATAGGAAATATTCCAATCAAACATTCCATAAACAAAACCCTTGCCACAAGTTTAACACAACAAATGCAAATGCTCACAGATGCTGGAACTTAGTTTGTTGGGTAAAGAATTGAAACTCTGACTTCCCAGTCTTATAACTTCTAGCAGCCCTCTTGATATATACCCAGAACAGCTTGAAGTAAGAACAGCTTCCAAAAACACCAGGAAGGGAAAGAGATTCTAGGCAAGCTAACTACCAACAACAGATTTTCCACTCCAGGAAGACCAGGAGACCTGCTTCCAGCTGGCCAGCATACTTTATACCAGGGAGAGAGAGAAGAATGTTGCTTTCCAGTCTGATGGTCACCCTCTTCTAAACTAAAACTACAAATTAATCCTTAGATTTTTCTGGGGAGGAACCAACTGACTTTGACATGTCAATCAATCTTCCCTCTCACAATGCACGGTCAGAAAAAATCCCAGAAAGTGCCTGAGGGTAAAAATAAACAAAATCCCATTTAAGCCATTGAAGCAGCAATAAAAGGCCCTCTAGCAGACAGCCGGTGCCACAATGAAAAAACTGACGATGTGATAGCTGCAGAGAACATGATTTTTAAAAAAGCATTTCTTAAAGATGCACTAATGCCACACATGTAAGGAAATAGTATTCCACTTGACCAAGCGAGAGAGGCCCAGAGATTTAGTGAATGAATTATGGAGCTTAGGGTCTCAGTGATTGAAAAGCATGGCCACCAGGGGTGGAGCAATTAAATCTGGGATGCTAAATAGACCATGATTGGAGCAGCATCAATATCTCAGAGGATTACGGGGCTAAGGATATTATAAAGATAGGGAGAGGTGAGGCCATGGGTAGGTTTGAGAACAAAGGTGAAACTTGTAAAATTGAGGCATTACTTAGTTAGGCACCAATATAGGTCAGTGAGCACAGCGGTGATGTGTGAATTTTAAAAAAGGATTCTTAGGATGTGGGCATTGCAGGCTAGCATTTGTTGCCCATCTCTAATTGATCTTCAACTGAGTGGCTTGGTAGGCAATTTCTGAGGGCAGTTCAGAATCAACCGCACTGCGGTGAGTCTGGAATCACATGTCGACCAGACCAGGTAAGGAAAGCAGATTTCCTTCTCTAAAGGACGATAGTCCTTCCTATCTGTGGAATTCCCTGCCCAGTGAAGCAGTTGAGGCTACCTCTTTGAATGTTTTTAAGGCAAAGATAGATAAATTTTTGAACAGTAAAGGAATTACGGGTTATGGTGAGCGGGCGGGTAAGTGGAGCTGAGTCCATGAAAAGAGTAGGCCATCTGGCTCAAGGGGCCAGATGGCCTACTCCTGCTGCTTGTTCTTATGTTCTTATATTCCAGTGAGCCAGATGGGGTTTTATGAAAATTGATGATGGTTTCATGGGCCTCCTTTGCATTCCAGAATTATTAATTGAATTTGAATTCCTCCTGCCGCCATGGTGGATTTTGAACCCATGTCTTCAGAGTTTTTGACATTACCACTATGCTATGAAATCCCCAAATTAATGGTTCTTGGTGCAAGTCAGATCATGGCAAGTAGAGGTTTGCATGATCTCAAATCTATGAGGGAAGAAAGGCTGACCAGGAGTATGTTGGAATAATTAAATCTCGAAGAAGCAAAAGACATGAATGAGTATTTCACCAGCATTTGAACACTGGCTCGATGGAGTTGGGCCATGTTGAGAAGATGAAAATTGTTACTTTTAGTGACAATGAGGACATCAGGCCAAGGGTTCATCTAGGGCTCAATATGACAGCAAGGTTGCAAACAATCTGGTTTAGCCTCAGACATAGATTTGGGAGGTGACAGCATGGTCAAGAGCTTTGGCGAAGGAAAGGAGTTTGGAGAGAGGTTACCAGGAAGAGGGATGGAGTCAGAGAGAGGGAGTGATGTTTGCGCCAGGGTCCAAAGATAATTAGCTGAACTTCACCAGACTGGAGGAAGTCCCAATTTCAGGGCTCAAATCGGGTTGTGAGGTCACTCAGATGGATGCAGAGGTATACGTTGCTGCTTGCATCAAATTAATGCCTGGTGGCAGGAGGAAGTCCTGGTACCTGAAGCATAAGCTCCAAGGATGGCAGTGCTCAGTTTAAAGATATCGCACAGAATGGCATCTGGAAAGAAGAGTAATCAAGCGTAACGTTCGAGGAATAGATGCAATTAGAGGAATTATGGCATCCAGGTTTGGTGATGTCCCCCTGGAGGTCTCCAGTTATCAAGGTCACGGCAGGAGGCACTTTTCCCACTAAATAGGAGGTGGAGGCTACCAAGCCTCACCAAGAGAGTGTGACTGGAGGTCACAGACGAAGCTAGCAGCCATAGGATGGTCACAAAAACACAATTGCAGTGCTGCCCATAATTCAATAACCTGCTGGTATCTGACAAGGTGCGCAGAACTCAATTTCACAGCTCTGGGTGTCACAAAAAGCACCAATAAAATGTAAAGAAAAATAAAAGTCGAGTAAAGTTTATTCATTAGTCGCAAGTAGTCTTACATTAACACTGCAATGAAGTTACTGTGAAAATGCCCTCGTGAGTTGAGGTTGAAGATCCAGGCAAAAGGCATTAGCAGGCTCCAGTGTTGACAGCAAGATGTACAGTCATCTCAAAGCAGGGGCCTCTGCTCACTCAGCTTCGATTGCTGCATTGCCAATGTTAAATGGCCCCGAGCCGAAGGCCTTCCAGTGGCACCACATTGGACCTTGAAGCTTGCACAGGATGACAAGTACACTAGAAAATGTAAACCAATGCAGAAAATCGGCTGTTTCTTCATTATTTCTTTCAACTATTAGACACAGGTGGAATTGAGTTGCAGGATAAACTTGTTTTTTATTCTGAATTTGGTGATTATATTTGTAGTGGAGTGAATCTAAGATCCATGAGGTTGGACTAATGGTAAACATTTGGATGGCGGCAGTGAGAACAGTATTGCTAACGTGTAAATGGAGCATTAGCATTAATCAGCTCTGACTAATCTGACAATAAAGTACATTATTTCAGATAGTAAGTTTTTTTTCCCACAAATTTTCGTCGGATATCTTGAATGAATAATTTTGCTGATCCCACTATTAACCTCCTATAAAGTGCTCCATCCAAAGAGCTACCAATTCACTGTAACTTTAAAGCCACATTTCCTTTCTCTTTGTTACCGGAACTATTTTGTGTATGTGTGCAGTGTGAATGCGTCCACTATATCTGCAGGGTCCTCATGATGTTTGCAAGCGTTTACCTTCACCTTAAACTAAATTAACGACTGGATCCCAGAAAGAGATGCAAAGCGACAGCAAGAGCAGGGAGCTGAAATTTAAAAAAATGTTGTCCAAAGAAAGTGGAAAGAGAAAATGAGAGTCATAAATAAAATTGAAGAGAAGCCTGATCCTCTTCATATTGATTGCAAACGTGGCACAGATAGAGGAGACTCAATGGGGAGGCCAAGAATCAGATTGCTGAACACAGAATAGTGTTCAGCAATCCAGAAAAAATTTCATTTGAAACTGGTTTGCCGGAGTCCTAATGCCACTTTCCTTTTGGTAATTGTTGAAGTGCAGTAATACAAAGCTGCTGTCCAATAAGTGTATTCCACTAGAATCCATTTCATCAACATTCACTATATATTAAATGAATTTGACACAGTGCCATAATCAACATCTTTTGAACATCACTGTTGGTGGCTTCGAGCTGTTTTGCAATAGCACAAAATAGTCAACCTCCAGACTGAGATCTAAAGAGGGTAAAAGTTCCAGCTGAGAAAGTTTGCTTAAGAATGCTGAATGCCCTCATACTACACTCCTGTATATCTGATTCTTATTTAGATAGCAGCTCCTCTAAAATAAATGGGCTAATGTTTGAATCAAAACAGCACGTGTAAGGACACAACTGGAATGTTTTAAGCGTTTATATCTGAATTTCTCAAATACAGAATTCTATTTTGAATGTTCGGCCTTAGATCCACACTCAAAACTGCTTGGGGGCAATTCTCTCACCCTGCCTCACTAATTTTCTAGCGCAGCAGAGTGGGAGAATCTTGTGTCGGGGCATGCGCCTGCATTCCCACTGCGAGCGCATCTCCCAGTGCTGGATTTCTGGCACCGTCAAATCTGTACTGGAAACCGGCAGGAAGACAGGTAAGTGATTTTAATATATTTTAAATCTGTTTTTAATGTAATTAGCAGGCCCAGGACTAAATTCTCTGAGCCCGCTAGCCTCTCCGCCCCTGTCAGGAGTGTTTCACTCCAGTGGGGGTTACAGTAGCTGCCCACTTTCGGGGCACTATTGGGACGACCCCGCTGGAGTGAAGCGGGGGGGGGCAATCGGGGCCCCCCAGGTGTTCGGGTGGTGGGAGGATGCTCCCCGGGCATGGGCGCTCTGGCATTACCAGCCTGTGCCCCCGGCACTGTACAAGGGGCAAAGTGCTAATGCCCAGGGTGCAGAGCCAAGGGGGCAGGGCCTATGGGGGCGGGGCTAGGGGGTGATCAGTGGGGATTGGAGGTCGCTCTGCCACTCTGCCTAGGGATCGGTCGGGGCTGGAGGGAGTCCAGTGATGGGGCAGACTTGGGGGTGAATCTGCCGGAGGGGGGGGGGTGGGAGTGTCTGCCTCCCAGGGTGTCTGCACTGTGGGGGGGATCATCGCTGGGGGGGGAGGAGGAGGGGCTGGAAATCAGGACGCTCTGGGATGGGGGCATTGGGGCTGGCCCGGGAATGGTCGGGAAGGCCGCGATCGGGCCAGGGGGGTGCGGGGGGTGGGGGGAGGACATTGGGGGAGCAGCACTGCGGGGAGTCCCCGGCTGTCCAGCGATTGAGCTGGCCAGCAAACAGGAGCCCGACAGTGTGGAGCCATTGTGCATACGCAGAGGCCCACTGGTTTCAACCTCCTGGGCGGGAATAGACCCCGCCACCTGAAATCTAATGATATTCATGCCTCTGCAGTGCAGAGTGTGTGAGAGTCTAGTGTGAACTCCCACTGAATAAACCAGTGTGAATTACTCCAGCTTTCCCACAACATGTTTTTTGGGAGAATTCTACCCCTTCCGTTGAAAAATCCACATAATTCAGGTGGAATGCTGGATTTGCACCCAGAGTAATCTTATAGTATCAGGCTGTGTGTCAGTAACATTCCACTTGATCCCATGAGCTTCTCACTCAGACAACTTGGCTAAAACTACCCCCAATACAGCTGTTAAAATATTTCATACTTTCCAAGCTCCAACGTGCTGTCTCTAGCAGCTGAATATTGTTCACCTAACTATAGTGAAACTGATTTTCAAAAAATTTGACCAGATAATTCCCTTACCCTTTTGTACAGAAGAGTCTATTATCTCATAGAATCCCTATAATGCAGAAAGAGGCCATTTGGCCCAACGAGACTACCCCGACTCTCTGCGAAGCATCTTATCCAGGCCCAGTGCCCATAACCCCACATATTTACCCTGCTAACCCGCCCCCCCCCCCAATCTACGCACTGGACACTAAGGGGTAATTTAGCATGGCAAATCCACCTAATCTGCACATCTTGGGGACTGTGGGGGGAAACCGGAGCACCTGGAGGAAACCCATGTGAACATGTGGAGAACGTGCAAAGTCCATACAGTCACCTAAGGCCAGAATCGAATCCGGGTCCCTGGCGCAGTGAGGCAGCAATGGTAACCTAGCTAAAAGAAAATTGTACAGCTGAATTTTGCAGGAGCTGTCAAGTAATTTCCCATTTTAAGGACAATCCATTGGTTAATGATTAAGCTGCATTCACACAATATGGCTGTTAAAGCTTGTAGTTTTGGAGTAATAAAGAAAGCTTAGGCAAAGATGTAGTCCAATGATGACTGACTTATTCTACAATAGTTGTCGGGTTTAGATTTGCTCACTGTATGGATCTGAATGTAACGTTGAGAGAAGTAGAAGTAACTCCCAACCCACAAACGCTGCGGACGTTGGGAGCACAGAGCTCTCTTTTCAGCGGTACGCATGTCACTTTCAGTCCAAAATGGTCTCAGTGGCATCATGCACACTTCTAGTGCTGGTTGCTAGACACCATTTTGGTAAGGGCATTAGCACAGGTGCAGGAGCTACATGATGAAGATAGGTAGCGGGGGGCAGAGTGCGTTATCATTATGTGTAAAGATGATTAGATGCCAGTAGTGTCCTTCTTAATCTGAATGTTCCAGCAATGTTGTTTCCTAATCTCGCACAGCTGACCACTCATTAAGCCACAAGAAAGGAAAGCACTATTTAACGAGATCACCAACTACTTTTAGGTTAGCTGCTGATTAATTTTGCACACAGCAAACTTCCACAAACAACAATGTGATGATCAGATATACTATTTTTATGGTGTTAACTGAGGGATAAATATTGTAAGAAGTTTAACAACACCAGGTTAAAGTCCAACAGGTTTATTTGGTAGCAAAAGCCACACAAGCTTTCGGAGCTCCAAGCCCCTTCTTCAGGTGAGTGGGAATTCTGTTCACAAACAGGGCATATAAAGACACAAACTCAATTTACATGAATAATGGTTGGAATGCGAATACTTACAACTAATCAAGTCTTTAAGAAACAAAACAACGTGAGTGGAGAGAGCATCAAGACAGGCTAAAAAGATGTGTATTGTCTCCAGACAAGACAGCCAGTGAAACTCTGCAGGTCCAGGCAACTGTGGGGATTACAAATAGTGTGACATGAACCCAATATCCCCAGTTACCCCTCAACCGGGATATTGGGTTCATGTCACACTATTTGTAACCCCCACAGTTACCTGGACCTGCAGAGTTTCACTGGCTGTCTTGTCCGGAGACAATACACATCTTTTTAGCCTGTCTTGATGCTCTCTCCACTCATGTTGTTTTGTTTCTTAAAGACTTGATTAGCTGTAAGTATTTGCATTCCAACCATTATTCATGTAAATTGAGTCTGTGTCTTTATATGCCCTGTTTGTGAACAGAATTCCCACTCACCTGAAGAAGGGGCTTGGAGCTCCGAAAGCTTGTGTGGCTTTTGCTACCAAATAAACCTGTTGGACTTTAACCTGGTGTTGTTAAACTTCTTACTGTGTTTACCCCAGTCCAACGCCGGCATCTCCACATCATGGATAAATATTGACCAGGGATAACTTCCCTGCTCTTCTTTGTAATAGTGCCGTGTGATCTCTTACATCCAAACAATTAGGAAAATGAGGCCTTGTTTAATGTCTAAGTACTTGGTGATTTGGTGACATTGCTGGTTAAAGTTATTGAATTCTGCAAGGATTGGTGTGGTATGTGCTGAAACACCTGATTCTTAGTTCCAGATTCGTATCACCTTGCAACACAGTAGGAGAATGAGCAGAGGCACTACAGAGAAAGGCAAGCTGCTGGAAGATGAAGGAGGAGAAAAGGGGAAGAGTTCTTTGCAGGAAGCCCTATCAGTCCAAGATCAACAGGAGTGGTTAGCACTGCTGCTTCACAGCGCCAGGGACCCAGGTTCGATTCCCGGCTTGGGTCACCATCTGTGAGTGGTTTGCACGTTCTCCCCATGTCTGTGTGGGTTGCCTCCGGGTGCTCCAGTTTCCTCCCACATTCTGAAAGACGTGCTGGTTAGGTACACTGACCCGAACAGGCACTAGACTGTGACGACTAGGGGAATTTCACAGTAACTTCATTGCAGTATTAATGTAAGCCTTACTTATGACTAATAAATAAACTTATAACTTTTCAGACCTCAACCTTCAGCAAGCAACAGTGTGTCAAACATCTCCATTTCACTAAGAAGTTGTTTGCTAAAATCTCCCACCTTTTGTAGTTCAACTCAGGGCAGAGTGAGAATGGGACTGCCAATGGGCGTGAAGGTGACTATAGCTATGAACATTTATGTGTCTGGCTGCTATCAGGCTGGAGCAGTTACCATTGGCCAAACCTTCCATTTTGCCAATAGGTGTTGCATATGATGGAGGCTCTGTATGTAAAGAGATCTGATGACATGTCATTCTCTCTATATAGAAGCAGGTTGAGTGAGCACATGCCTATTAAAATGGACATTTGGATAATCATTATCTAATTGGGCATAGTCAGCATGGATTTATGAATGGGAAATCATGTTTGACAAACTTGCTGGAGATTTCTGAGGATGTTGCTAACAAAATTATCAAAGGAGTGTCGATAGACACAGTGGGCGGGATTTTACAACCTCACTCATACCGAAACTGTAAAATCCTGCCTGAGGTCAATGGACCTATCCATTGTCCACCCCTTCGCCCACTCCAATTTCCATGGTGGGTGGGGCGGTAAAATTCTGGCCAGTATATTTGGATTTTCAGAAGGCCTTTTCTGATAAAGTCTTCCACAGGAGGTTAATTGGCAAAATAAAAGCACGTGGAGTAGGAGGTAATATATGTAAAGTTTTAAGTCTATTAGTGTCACAAGTAGGTTTACATTAACACTGCAATGAAGCTACTGTGAAAATCCCCCAGCTGCCACACTCCAGCGCCTGTTCAGGTACACTGAGGGAGAATTTAGCACTGAAACCGACATTTTGAAAAGTATCGAAAAATTCCACCAAGTTGTGTGAACTTGATAATGCAAAAACTGAACAAAGATGTATAAGTTAGAGTGAGTTGAAATCTGGTATTTTAGCACAATAAAAAGAAAGAAACATTGGATTCAGAGAGTGGAAAGAGTACAGGAAGAAAAAGGAAATGATAAAAAATTAAATCTCCAGAAACAATTAATGTCCGAAGGAATAAGTTTCCACACTTGTTACAGTTAATTTTCAGTGACAGAGGGGTTTGACTGACAGTAATTGTCATATCATTAAAACTTAAATTATTTAACTTGCTATGGTGAGGTTAATTCCTATCTACTGGATACATCCAGGAATTCACATCACATTGCATTTGAATGGGGAATCAGACTGTGAGATACTGTTTTACAGACAGCGAGATGCTGTTTTTACAGAACTAACAACCGAGAAGCACATCACCAACAGCACCTTTTCAGTGTAACATGCAATCACACACATTTGCCCTCACTAAGCTAATGATGAACATGATGAGCCGTGCTGTTTTTTGACAATGGGCTCAAAACTGGAAAGAATGATATCTTGCATGTTACCAGATTTCAAACACTCCATTATTGGTGGGTGTCTCATCAGCTGCCTTTTCCCTAAGCCCTGAAATTCCCTCCCTAAACCTCTTGACCTCTCTTTGCTTTAATAACACCCTCCTTATAACCTAACTCTTTGACCAAGCTTTCAATCATCGTTCCTAATGATCGCTCTTAAAGGGCTGACACGGTGGCACAGAGGGGTGGCATGGTGACACGGAGGTTAGCACTGCTGCCTCACAGCGCTAGGGACCTGGGTTTGATTCCCGGCTTGGGTCACTGTTTGTGTGCAGTCTACACCTTCTCCATGTGTCTGTGTGGGTGTCCTCTGGTGCTCCGGTTTCCTCCCACAGTCCTAAAGAAATGCTGGTTAGGCATATTGGCCTGGCTAAAATTTTCCCTCAGTCTACCCAAACAGATGCTGGAGTGTGGCGACTAGGGGATTTTCACAGTAACTTAATTGCAGTGTTAATGTAAGCCTATGTGCGACACTAAAAAATAAACTTTAAAGTTTAATATGCCTATATGTGGCCCAGTGTCAAATTTTGTTTGATAACGCTCCTACGAAATGTCTTTTTATGAGGTTAAAGACTCAAATAGAAAGATGAGTTGTCGTGGTTTTGGAGGTAGAGTTTCTGCTTTGGATGCAATGGGCAATCAGCGATCAAATTGCACTCAAATTGCATTCATTTTCAGAAACATTTCTTTGCTCATTATTCCACCCAAACTCATTTATGTATCGCTGAAGGTAAAATCTGACGTGAACTAATGCACTCGGCCAGTGTTTTAGATTTAAATCTTGGAAAAAAGTCTGCATCAAATGATGTCCCTTGATATGTATGTGCGGTAACCTAGCAAGGCTTGATTAATACAACGGAAAATAGATTTATTGCACAAAAGGAAATACTTTTTGCTCAACATGTCCATCACCAGCGAATAACCTGACTTTACATAACTGAAAAGATCTTAAAAAAGGAACTACTTACTATTTCTTAGTAATTTTTGTAGTCAATTTCTTAGTATTTTTAAAGCATATATTTAAAAGCTTATAAAACATACTTCTTAATACACCTGTGTCTAAAAACTGTTAATTTTTAGTACATTAAAGTAGAGGCTATATTTTAAAAATACAGTACCTAACTAGCAGTAAAACATTTTTGGACCTTTTGAGGTCGTGAAAGGTGCTATATAAATCCAAGTCTTACAAGCTTTTCATTTGAAGGCACCCAAAGTGGTGCAATTAGTGGAAACTCAGCAAGCTGATTAACTGAGTTTGGGGCAAGGTCAGTTTTGTGGGCAGGTCCAGCTTCAAGTGTTTATTTTATTCACTCATGGTACATGGCGTCGCTGGCTGGCCAGCATTTATTGCCCATCCCTAGTTGCCCGAGGGCAGTTGAGAGGCAATCACATTGCTGTGGCTCTGGAGTCAACTAGACCAGGTGAGGACATTGGTGAACCAGATGGGTTTTCCGAAAATCGACAACAGGTTCATGATCATCAACAGATTCTTAATTCCAGATTTTTTTAAAACTGAATTCAAATTCCACCATCTGCCTGTGACGGGATTCGAACTCGGGTCCCCAGAACATTAGGTAAGTTTCTGGAATAATACTCGAGCAATAATACCACTAGGCCATCGCCTCCCCTTGATTCTTCTTGAACTAGTGCAGATGATTGCGGATACTCATTGAAAATTAATTCTCCTTGGAATTTTGTGCTGCTTTGACGGTTTTCACAGCCAGCACTGCCTCAAGAAAGTTAGGGTCTCCATGATATATAATTGATAATATAATAGAGATTGAATAAACTGGGGTTGTTCTCCCTGGAAAGATGGAGGCTGAGGGGCGACCTGATAGATGTTTATAAAATTATGAGGGCTATGGATAGGGTGAACAGTTGGAAGCTTTCTCCCAGGGCAGAAATGACAATTACAAGGGGGCACAAGTTCAAGATAAGGGGGGAAAGGTTCAGTGGAGATGTGCGGGGCAAGTTTTTTACACAGAGGGTGGTGTAAAACTTACCTGGATAGACACATGAACAAATGGGGAATGGAGGGATATAAGCGATTGCTTTAGATAGGACAACATGATCGGCGCAGGCTTGGAGGGCTGAAGGGCCTGTTCCAGTGCTGTACTGTCCTTTGTTCTTTGTTCTTTGACCAATTTGTAGCAAAGTGGTAGATTTGAAAAACGCAAATTTTGATATTTAACACAAATTTAAGAGGAGGAAGGACATTAACCGATGTTGAAACAAAAATGAATAATTTCTGAAATTGAAAGAGTGCAGCATATATCACTCCGGCTGAAATCAACACTTTGGAATCTTTCTCTCCGTGTATTCTCTGGTGATTTTAGATTTGGGAAAATGCCCTCCATACCCTGGGGCAATTTCAGTCACATTACCAGAAGCTGGCATTTTCAAACAGGCTGGGAGCTGATTCAAAATATGCTCAGCATAACACACCACCAAATGGTCTGATTTTCTTTGTACAGAAAGTGTCTGCCTTGACATCTAATTCTGTAGCCAGCACTGAGTTATAGACCTTCAGGAGCACATACATGGATTAATGCCTATTGAAGTGCTTTAATACCTAAGAATGGCTGAAGACTGTTTTAAATAGCAAAACGTGAAAAAAGAGGGGAAAAAATTTAAGTTTAAGTCAGAGTTCAGAGTTCGGGAACTACGGTGGACATTGGGACTTCTGCGCATGTGCCAGCCGGAAGGTTGGGGTTAACGACAAGAACAGAGATCAGATACAGATCCTATTAAGTAAAGTTGAGAGAAAAGAGCAGAGCAATAGGCTCTGAGTTAAAGAGGGAGCTGCAAGGGGTAGACTTTGAGCCAAGTGGACTCGAGAGAAGCCTGAGAGATTGTAAGAAATCTGAGAGGGTCGCCGAGAGTTGATGACTCCTTACTGTGGGCCTTTGGAGCAATGGTGTTCTGCCTGGCATGGCTGAAGATCTGAAATCATGCATAGAAGGTGAAGCTTGCATAAACGTGGTGATCCAGTAGAAAAGAATCTCAGATGGCGAGATTGAAACCCTGGAGGTGAATCCTGGTTGTAGCCATCCCAGTGAGACTGATCTGTGGGAGAGAATTCCCAGGCAAGTTCTTCAAATATGGAGATCAGAAACCCTTGTGGGAAAGAGATTTTCAATAAGGCCAGTTGACACACGGTGTGATAAGCGTCTGGGTGGGTTGTTGAGGAGGAGTCCATAGAATTTGCTCTGGTTGCATCTGTCATTTAGAGTGTGATGTGTCTTTCCACAGTTTGACGGTTGATTCACATCTTCTCCTTCCTTTCCTGAATATTAGAGTATAAAATGGATATAGTAAATTATTTTATCTTTCCAAATTTGTATGTGTTTGTAAAGTGACCACTGGGGTGGAGGAATATTGAATATTTGAATAATTTACTTGTGTTTGTATTGAGATCTTTCCAACCTTTTTGTCTGCTGTAATGTGGTTCATTTTTCGTGTATAATGAATGTTTTATCCTTTGTGTTTAAAGCTCAAAGACTCCTGTAAATTTGTTCAGTAACTTATCCCCATAGTTTCCAAGTAAAATTTAGGATCTATCGTGCCAGGTGTGACAATACTGTGCCTTTAAGAAATGTATTTTAATCAGGTTTCTTTGTAGGTTTTTCAAGCAGCTCCTAGCATTTTATTTTGGCACTGTAATGTCTGTAACTAGTGTCCTCTAATTGTTACTGAAGCAATATAATGGACATCATGTTTAATCTGGACTAGTGCAGTGTACTGGGGTTTTATGATCCCTTTAGAATTGCTGGGTGGAGCATGATTAACAGCTCAGGTGCAGCCTGGGGACAGTCTTTTCCACAGAAAAGTCCAAGTTTTAGTTGTGGTTTAGTTGCTGTTAGAAGCTAGTGGAAGAAAGCAGTGTGTTTCTGTCTCTCGCTCCAGGGGCGTGCTGAAAGCTGCAGGACTGGGAAGCCTCAGCGTTTTAATCCAACATTCAAAGGACTGATTCACAGCAGGTGTTAAAAAGCTGCAAAATCCCACATCACATGAGTATACTTGCTTTTTGTGCCAAGTCTAGAAGGAGGTGTATGTTTGTGGGTGTTGTTTGACTTGGAACATCATAGTTAGCTAACTGTTAAGGTTTATACTATGTCATATAGTATGTCATGTTGATTCTTGTAATTGGTAAAATTTATGCTAATTTTTCTTATTGTATTTTAACTGTGATAAAAGCTTCCTAGTGGGTCACTTGAATCATTCCTGGAGTGAAACACGTTATGCCTACCACGCCAAATTCAAATGTAAAAACTTAGAGTCTTGGCTATCTTCATAAAACACCTTGGAGTTTCTGGCCTGGGTCTTAACACAGGTTTTAATCTGGGATCTGACTTGTCCAGCAGTAACATTAGCTGGGATTGTGACAACCTACAGAATTTTTAATACGTTATTGATTAGAATATTATAATCAACGCATATGCGAAAGATGTAAAATGAAAAATAAACATTATTTTTGAAGGGAATTATCATCCTGTTCATAAAAGTAATTTTAAAAAGCGTAGGGTGTTAGCGTGGATTGGGGATTGGCTATCCGACAGGAAGCAGAGAGTCGGAATAAATGGGTGCTTTTCTGGTTGGCAGATGGTAACTAGTGGCGTGCCGCAGGGATCGGTACTGGGGCCTCAACTATTTACCCTTTATATAGACAATCTGGAGGAGGGGACTGAGTGTAGGGTAACAAAGTTTGCAGATGACACAAAGAAAACTGGAAAAGTGAATCGTGTGGAGGGCGTAGAAGGTCTGCAGAGAGATTTGGACAGGCTGAGTGAGTGGGCGAGGATCTGGCAGATGGAGTATAACGTTGACAAATGCGAAGTTATTCACTTTGGAGGAAATAATAGCAAATTGGATTATTATCTAAATGGAAAAAAATTACAACATGCTACTGTGCAAAGGGACCTGGGGATCCTTGTGCATGAGATGCAAAAACCCAGTCTGCAGGTGCAACAGGTGATCAAGAAGGCAAATGGGATGTTGGCCTATATCGCAAAGGGGATAGAATATAAAAGCAGAGATGTCTTGCTGCATCTGTACAGGGCATTGGTGAGGCCGCAGCTGGAATACTGTGTGCAGTATTGGTCCCCTTATTTGCGGAAGGATATATTGGCCTTAGAGGGAGTGCAGAGAAGGTTCACCAGGTTGATACCAGAGATGAGAGGTGTTGATTATGAGGAGAGACTGAGCAGATTGGGTTTGTACTCGTTGGAATTTAGAAGGATGAGGGGGGATCTTATAGAGACCTATAAGATAATGAAGGTGCTGGATAGGGTAGAGGTGGAGAGATTCTTTCCACTTAGAAAGGGAACTAGAGGGCACAGCCTCAAAATAAAGGGGGGTCACTTTAGGACAGAGTTGAGGAGGAACTTCTTCTCTCAGAGGGTGGTGAATCTCTGGAATTCTCTGCCCATTGAAGTGGTGGAGGCTACCTCATTGAATATGTTTAAATCACGGATAGATGGATTCCTGATCGGTAAGGGAATGAGGGGTTATAGGGATCAGGCGGGTAAGTGGAACTGATCCACTTCAGATCAGCCATGATCTTATTGAATGGCAGGGCAGGCTCGAGGAGCTAGATGGCCTACTCCTGCTCCTATTTCTTATGTTCTTATGTAAAAAGCTTTGCTTCAAAGTAGCTCATGCAACCTTTTGTACAAATATACTTATGCAATGAACTGGAGCTGTTATTGCATAAGGTCAAATAGTTAACTAGTTAACTAATTGTGTGCATCCTCTTGTATCCTCCTTCATCTGAGTGGGTAAGGTGATGCAGCGATTTTTGCCCTGATCACCCAAGTCCCAGAGTTCCAGTTTTGCTAACTGTGATGTTATTATCTTGCACATTCATAAATTCCCATGTAAAAAAAAGGACAAACCCTGAATGTGTGAGTCTAAATTTGGGATTCTCCGCCCCATTTCCGACAGGCAGGAAAGTCAGTGGGAGTGGGGTCTCCAACAGGAATCTCCAAACAGCTTTTATGTTGGCAGAATTTCCCATTCCCATTGTCCATGTCTCCCCTGCCCATCGCCCCCTCCCCACCGCCAATGACATAATGGTGTTCTCACCATGAAAGGTCGGGAACGCCATTACCATACATTTAAATATCATTAGCAGGCTTTTCCACTGTATCGCTGCCCCCCCCCCCCCCCCCCCCCCCACCCCCCCCACCCCCCCCCCCCCCCACCCCACCCCCACCCCCAACACATTAGGATTCCACGACCCCATCCCCACCGACGTGATGTTAAGTCGGTGGGATCTATAACAGCATTTGAGTGTCAGGGACCTGGCGAAAGGGGGGAGAGGGTCATACCTGGGCACTGCCCCTGGGAAATACCCCTGTTGGGTGTAGCAACCAGGACTGATTTTAACAAAATTGCTCTGTCTTTTTAATGCCGTTTGGACCTGGTATATCCATGGTGCCACTCTACAGGGAAAACTCACCAATCCCACTCCCCGCCCTTTACCCTTAGCCCTGCAAATTCTTTTCTCTTCAGTTGCTTATCGAATTTTGTTTTGATTGATTCTGCCTTCACCACACTCTCCGGCAGTACATTCTAGATCCTAATCACTCACTGCATAAAAAGGCATTTCCTCATTTTGCAGTTGGCTCTCATGCCAATTACCCACAATTAGCGTCCTCTGGTTATCGATACTTTCACCAATGGATCGGTTTCTCACTATTTACTCTGAATACTTCCATCAAAACTTTTCCCAATGCAATTTACAACTGTACCTACAAGAGAACACAAATGGCAATGGACAGAAAATTAGAAGAATCAGATGCATTTTGGATAAGAAGATGGCTACACCTGACATAAGAGTGGTCTAAAGTGCTGAAGGCAACAAAAGACTTCAGAGCGAGAGTAACAAAAGGCCCCAGACAAGGGCAACAAAAGGCCCCAGACAAGGGCAACAAAAGGCCCCATAGTGAGGGCAACAAAAGGCCCCAGGCAAGGGCAGCAAAAGGCCCCATAGTGAGGGCAACAAAAGGCCCCAGTGTGAGGGTAACAAAGGCCCCAGAGTGAGAGTAACAAAAGACCCCAGAGAGAGGACAATAAAATACTCCAAACTGAAGGAGACAATATTCAAGTAAACCACAAGATATTTGCCATACATGCCAGTGCAATGAAATGCATGAGCTGGAGAGTTTAAGGCAGAAGAAAGAAATGCACAGTACCCAAACTGCAACAGCAGATGGCAATGAGGAGTGTGCAGGCGGCTGTAAATGAAGGAAAGCTATCTGACATCACTCAAAAGAAGCAACACGTCCCAAAAGTAAACAAATCTGTTCCACGGAAAATGTCCAAATCAGAGCTGAACTGCAAGGTTTGAAGTGAAAGATTCAAGCTGAGTCAATGAGACGATGCACTGAAACCCAAAATGAGTTGGTAAGTGGTCAACAAGAAAATAAACAGCTCAAACAACAGTTCAAGATCAAATGCATGACCATTCGCAACATGAAGGAACAAAGACTGTCTTAAACACGCAGCGTGGAAGCACAGCAGAGGAAACTCGAGAAGACTTTGCCGAATTATTTGAAAGCTCAAAATGAAGCAAATGAGCTTCTCAAAAAAAAAGGAAAAGCCATTGAACGACCTTCACATGCCACGTGAATCCCTCAGATTAAAGTTTATTCTTCTGGAAAATTACAAAGAAAAGCAAAGTAAATTTCACGTCACTCTGAACAAATTGACAGGCCAATTGGCAGAGAAGACTGAGCAATATGCCATATTCCAGGAAGAAGCCAAAAACCACAAGAAACAGACTGAGAAGCTGAAGAAGCAGCTGAATAGCAAGGAGGAGGCATTGAAAGGAAAAGCCATTGAACTTTCCAACTACAGACATAGCAAGAAAAAACTAAAATAAGATCAGAAAATGTGATCCTGAAGCATAAGGAACCACTAGATGGAAAAGCACTGGATATTTTAGATGTGCTGAGCTGAATGACAGGATTCATCAGCTTGCAAAAGAGTTTGACTGAAATTGTGAAACAGGTGGAAATGAAGGTTCCATTCCCGAACCATAGACATCCAGTGACACATGGGGAAAGTAAGTTGCCATTCAGGACAACATGGGAAAAGTAAATTCAAGTCCACTCTCGGAATGAACAAAGTGCACATTCCCTTTGGAAGTGTGATGCGCGTTATCACACACGAGGCTTGATGCTCAGGAAATAAAGGCTTTTATTTGCTGTAACAAGGCAGCTACTAATTATATACACGATCCCAGACTGAGGGGTCCCAGACAGAGCAGGGACCTTTATACCTCTCCCAGGAGGCGGAGCCAGACTGGGATGTACCACAATACTACAATACAAAGGTGTAACAACCCCACCCTAACCCCAACAGCAACAAGTAGAACAACCCATCCCTAACCCCAACAGCAACATATATACATACTTGTAGTACTGGCCAGACCCTGGCTCAGTACTATCTAGTGGGAACCAACGATGGTTCACCACATTCACCCCTCCTTTGAAAACAAAGGCCGGCGGGGTACAAAACAGAATAATTTGTCATCAGTCTATAAGTTCAGACGGTCAGGGGGACCGCACCGTCGTTGTGACCTCCTCAATACCGGCGATGACACTGGAGTAGGCACTTGCGGTGGCGTTCTCCCCAAGGCGATGTCCAACTGTTCCTCCACAGACTCACGGGCCGGTTGACCCTGAGGTGACAGTAATCCATGGAGTTCCGACACGCCCTGAAGTGGCGACCATCCTCTGGACTCAGGCAAGCTGTACACGGGAGTAAAAGGGTTAAGTAATGGTCCCGATGCTGCCCGCGCCGTGTCCGGAGGGGAAACAAGAGTTATGGGGTTTGTAACAGGGGGTATGGGAGCGACAGGGGTTGCTACGTCCCCTGCTGGCGCCAGGTCTCGGATCGAGACCGTGTCCTCTCGCCCGTCATGGTATGCCACATAGGCATACTGAGGGTTGGCGTGGAGGAGATGGACCTGTTCGACCAACGGGTCGGACCTGCGGGCCCTTACATGTCGCCGCAGGAGGACAGGTCCTGAGTACGTCAACCAAGACGGTAATGAGGTCCCCGAGGAAGACTTCCGAGGGAATGAAAACATCCTCTCATCGGGAGTAGCGTTGGTTGCCGTACACAGGAATGAGCGTATGGAATGGAGCGCATCAGGGAGCACCTCTTGCCAATGGGAGACTGGAAGGCTTTTTGACTTCAACGCCAGTAAGACAGCCTTCCAGACTGTAGCATTCTCACGTTCCACCTGTCCGTTACCCCTAGGGTTGTAGCTCGTGGTTCTACTAGAGGCAATCCCGTATGAGAGCAGGTATTGCCTCAAGTCATCGCTCATGAACGACGAGCCCCTGTCGCTGTGAATGTAGCCGGGGTACCCGAACAGGGTAAAAAGATCACGGAATGCCTTGATAACCGTGGCAGCGGATGTATCAGAGCAGGGAACAACAAAAGGGAATCTAGAGTAATCGTCAATGATGTTGAGGAAGTACACATTCCGATCTGTTGAGGGAAGGGGACCCTTAAAATCGACACTCAGTCTCTCGAAGGGACGAGTGGCCTTGACTAAATGTGCCCGGTCAGGTCGGTAAAAGTGCGGTTTGCATTCCGCGCATACCCGACAGCTTCTTGTTATGGACCTGACATCCTCCACCGAGTAGGGCAGATTGCGGGCTTTTATAAAGTGGTAGAGCCAAGTGACCCCAGGATGGCATAGGTCATTATGGAGAGCCTGCAAACGGTCCTCCTGTATACTGGCGCATGTTCCACGCGAGAGGGCATCCGAGGGCTCATTGAGTTTCCCTGGACGATACATGATGTCATAGTTATAGGTGGAGAGTTCGATTCTCCACCGCAAGATCTTGTCGTTCTTGATCTTGCCCCTTTGCGTGTTATTAAACATGAACGCCACGGACCGCTGGTCCGTGATCAGGGTGAACCGTTTTCCCGCCAAGTAATGGCGCCAGTGCCTGATGGCCTCCACAATGGCCTGGGCCTCCTTTTCCACCGCTGAATGCCGTATTTCGGGGCCTTGGAGGGTGCGGGGAAAAAAAGCGACGGGCCTGCCCGCCTGGTTAAGTGTGGCGGCCAGTGCGAAATCAGATGCATCGCTCTCCACCTGAAAGGGGATGGACTCATCAACAGCGTGCATCGTAGCTTTCGCGATGTCGGCTTTTAGTTTATCAAAGGCCAATCGGGCCTCTGGTGTTAGGGGAGAAGTAGTGGACTTAATGAGCGGACGGGCTTTGTCCGCGTAATTGGGAACCCACTGTGCATAATAAGAGAAGAAGCCTAAGCATCTTAGAACATAGAACATAGAAAGCCACAGCACAAACAGGCCCTTCGGCCCACAAGTTGCGCCGATCACATCCCCACCTCTAGGCCTATCTATAGCCCTCAATCCCATTAAATCCCATGTACTCATCCAGAAGTCTCTTAAAAGACCCCAACGAGTTTGCCTCCACCACCACCGACGTCAGCCGATTCCACTCACCCACCACCCTCTGAGTGAAAAACTTACCCCTGACATCTCCTCTGTACCTACCCCCCAGCACCTTAAACCTGTGTCCTCTCGTAGCAACCATTTCAGCCCTTGGAAATAGCCTCTGAGAGTCTACCCTATCCAGACCTCTCAACATCTTGTAAACCTCTATCAGGTCACCTCTCATCCTTCGTCTCTCCAGGGAGAAGAGACCAAGCTCCCTCAACCTATCCTCATAAGGCATGCCCCCCAATCCAGGCAACATCCTTGTAAATCTCCTCTGCACCCTTTCAATGGCTTCAACATCTTTCCTGTAATGAGGTGACCAGAACTGCGCGCAGTACTCCAAGTGGGGTCTAACCAGGGTCCTATAAAGCTGCAGCATTATCTCCCGACTCCTAAACTCAATCCCTCGATTAATGAAGGCCAGTACGCCGTACGCCTTCTTGACCGCATCCTCCACCTGCGAGGCCGATTTAAGAGTCCTATGGACCCGGACCCCAAGGTCCTTCTGATCCTCTACACTGCTAAGAATGGTACCCTTCATATTATACTGCTGCTTCATCCCATTGGATCTGCCAAAATGGATCACCACACACTTATCCGGGTTGAAGTCCATCTGCCACTTCTCCGTCCAGTCTTGCATTCTATCTATGTCTCGCTGCAACTTCTGACATCCCTCCAAACTATCCACAACACCACCTACCTTGGTGTCGTCAGCAAACTTACCAACCCATCCCTCCACTTCCTCATCCAGGGCATTTATGAAAATCTTCTCAGTGCTTTTGCACTAGTGGGCAGGGGAAGTTCAGAAAGGGGGTGCATACGGTCTGGATCAGTGCCAATGACCCCGTTTTCCACGACGTATCCTAGGATGGCTAAACGGCGCGTACGAAACACACACTTCTCCCTGTTGTAGGTCAGGTTCAGGCGAGATGCAGTGCGTAGGAAATTCAGGAGATTTGTGTCATGGTCCTGCTGGTCATGGCTGCAGATGGTGACGTTATCCAGGTACGGGAAGGTAGCCCGCAGCCCGTTCTGGTCCACCATTCGGTCCATAGCACGCTGGAAGACCGAGACCCCATTGGTGACACCAAAGGGAACCCTGAGAAAGTGATACAAGCGACCATCCACCTCAAAAGCCGTGTATTGTCGGTCCTCTGGGCGAATGGGGAGTTGGTGGTAGGCAGACTTGAGGTCTATGGTGGAGAACACCCGGTACTGCGCAATCTGATTGACCATGTCAGATATGCACGGGAGGGGATACGCATCCAGCTGCGTGTATCGATTAATGGTCTGACTATAGTCAATGACCATCCGGGGTTTGTTCCCGCTCTTGACCACCACGACCTGCGCTCTCCACGGACTAGCGCTGGGTTGTATGATCCTTTCTTTGAGGAGCCACTGAACTTCAGATCGAATGAAGATCCAATCCTCAGCCTACTCTTAGTCGCAATGGGCTTGCAGCCTGGCACAAGATTCTGGAACAGGGAGGGTGTGGTGATCTTCAGCGTCGAGAGGCTACAGGTGGGGCGCGTTGGGCAATTTGGAGGCTGCTGTTCTCCCACTGAAAGCGAAGGGAGTGGCCCACCGTACTGTAGGGTTACACTCCTCAAGTGGACCATGAAGTTTAGTCCGAGAAGTATTGGCGCTCAAAGGTGCGGCAACACTAGGAGCTTAAAACGCTCGTAAACTGTGCCTTGCACCGTTAAAGTTACCACGCAACTCCCTAGCACGGTGACAGACCAGGACCTTGATGCCATAGAAATTGTCTGTTTGACAGGTTGAATCCGGAGTCCACACCGCTTCACAGCGTCTGGGTGGATAAAGCTCTCAGTGCTCCAGCTGTCAAACAGACAATAAATCAAGTGGTCATTTACCTGAATGTCCATCATAGACTTGTCAAGTCTATGAGGCTTGGCCTGGTCCAGGATGATCGACGTCACCGTTGGTTCATGAGCGCCACTGCAGGCAGCTGAAATTGACGAGGATGACCCCTGGTGGTCACACATCTCTGACTCCGTCGACCGTAATGGCGTCTTCCTGGCCTCGCACGTGGACGAAACCCTCGACGATTTCGACGACGAAGACCCGGGCTCTGAGGAATCACAGGCCGCACTGCTGTTCCTAGAAGCAGATTTAGATCAGCACACTTTCGAATAGTGCCCCTTCTTACCGCAAGCGGAGCACAACACAGCTTTAGCGGGACACCGTTGCCGAGTATGCTTTGCTCCCCCACAGAAGTAACACCGCGGGCCACCCGGAGCTGCTGCCGTCGTCTGGCCCGAGTGTGAGCACACCATTACGCAGCATCTCGAACCCGAGGGACGAGGAGGGATTGGCGACCGCTCCTGCCACGTTGTCTCCACGTGGTCTTCAGGATACAATACTAGGCTTTTGGAGGCCGTCTCCAGCATCTCCGCTAGTTCTATTGCCTGGGTAAGGTCAAGGTTACCTTTCTCCAGTAGTTTGAGTCGAATGTACGACGATCCGACTCCCGCCACAAACGCATCTCGGGCGAGGTCGTTCATACTCTGCTCAGCCGACACAGCTTTGCAGTTACAGCCCCTGGCTAGCTGTAGGAGCTCGTTCGCGTATTCCTCCATCGTTTCGCCGGACTGCCGTCGTCGAGTGGCTAAGAGGTAACGAGCGTGTATTTCGTTGGGCGGTTTAATATAACGCTTCTTCAGAAGCTCGAGGGCCTTTGTGTAGTCGGTGGCCGCACAGATCGTGAGGTAGACGGTGTCGTTTACCCTCGCATGGAGGATCTGGAGTCTGTCATCATCCGTGGTGACCGCTGTGGAGGCTGCCAGGTAGTCCTCGAAACACTTCAGCCAGTGGTCGAAGGTGTTAGAGGCGCCCACCGCACGTGGATCTAGTGTAAGGCATTCCGGCTTCAGTATCTGCTCCATACTCTCTTTTTTTTTTTCTTCTTCGACGAGAGTTTATTTACAGCAAATAAAATTGATGCGCGTTATCACACACGAGGCTTGATGCTCAGGAAATAAAGGCTTTTATTTGCTGTAACAAGGCAGCTACTAATTATATACACGATCCCAGACTGAGGGGTCCCAGACAGAGCAGAGACCTTTATACCTCTCCCAGGAGGCGGAGCCCGACTGGGATGTACCACCATACTACAATACAACGGTGTAACAACCCCACCCTAACCCCAACAGCAACAAGTAGAACAACCCATCCCTAACCCCAACAGCAACATATATACATACTTGTAGTACTGGCCAGACCCTGGCTCAGTACTATCTAGTGGGAACCAACGATGGTTCACCACAAAGTGTAAGGAGAATTTTCTTGGGGTGTCCCACTGGGGAGTGTCGTATTCAGCTGAACCCAACGAACATGAAGACTTTGTGAAATACAGTAAGCAGTTAAAGATGTTCTTTATTTGACCAACACATATTGGGAGAGAGATAGAACATAGAACATAGAACATAGAAAGCCACAGCACAAACAGGCCCTTCGGCCCACAAGTTGCGCCGATCACATCCCCACCTCTAGGCCTATCTATAGCCCTCAATCCCATTAAATCCCATGTACTCATCCAGAAGTCTCTTAAAAGACCCCAACGAGTTTGCCTCCACCACCACCGACGTCAGCCGATTCCACTCACCCACCACCCTCTGAGTGAAAAACTTACCCCTGACATCTCCTCTGTACCTACCCCCCAGCACCTTAAACCTGTGTCCTCTCGTAGCAACCATTTCAGCCCTTGGAAATAGCCTCTGAGAGTCTACCCTATCCAGACCTCTCAACATCTTGTAAACCTCTATCAGGTCACCTCTCATCCTTCGTCTCTCCAGGGAGAAGAGACCAAGCTCCCTCAACCTATCCTCATAAGGCATGCCCCCCAATCCAGGCAACATCCTTGTAAATCTCCTCTGCACCCTTTCAATGGCTTCAACATCTTTCCTGTAATGAGGTGACCAGAACTGCGCGCAGTACTCCAAGTGGGGTCTAACCAGGGTCCTATAAAGCTGCAGCATTATCTCCCGACTCCTAAACTCAATCCCTCGATTAATGAAGGCCAGAACGCCGTACGCCTTCTTGACCGCATCCTCCACCTGCGAGGC
The DNA here is from genome assembly GCF_964213995.1 of Mustelus asterias. NCBI lineage: Eukaryota > Metazoa > Chordata > Chondrichthyes > Carcharhiniformes > Triakidae > Mustelus > Mustelus asterias. The sequence goes on along the minus strand of NC_135803.1, from coordinate 118,964,175 downwards.
CGATTTAAGAGTCCTATGGACCCGGACCCCAAGGTCCTTCAAATCCTCTACACTGCTAAGAATGGTACCCTTCATATTATACTGCTGCTTCATCCCATTGGATCTGCCAAAATGGATCACCACACACTTATCCGGGTTGAAGTCCATCTGCCACTTCTCCGCCCAGTCTTGCATTCTATCTATGTCTCGCTGCAACTTCTGACATCCCTCCAAACTATCCACAACACCACCTACCTTGGTGTCGTCAGCAAACTTACCAACCCATCCCTCCACTTCCTCATCCAGGTCATTTATGAAAATGACAAACAGCAAGGGTCCCAGAACAGATCCCTGGGGCACTCCACTGGTCACTGACCTCCATGCAGATGGTCAGAGGATTCTAACCTCTCTCTGACGTTACATCACAGGAGCACAATAGATATACATTTTTGAAGATTTGATCTTCCCACCCCACCTGTCATCCAAGCTGGATGGTCCAATTACATTAATACACTTCATTTACTTTGTCCAATAGAATTCTACCTTCCAGCAAAATTGGTCAACCCATAGACTCTTTCTCCCCGTTGCCTAGTAACTTTACCTGTGCAAATCTGATAGGTTCCACAGTCTCTCCTAACCCCTGCAGTCGTGAAAACAATAAAGGAGTCATCCTCCTCATCTGTTTCCTGTCCCTTATATCAGTGGAGGCTGAATGCATCCATTCATTGCAGCCAGAAGCTAAATCTTCCTATTCATTTCAAAAACCTTGGTAGCTGGTAACTGCCTGGCCTGCCTTTGATAATAGGATATATGCTCAATGCTTCTTTGTTTCAGAAGAATGCGGTCTGTCTAATTAAGCCTATTTCCCATTATGTTGAGGGGTAAACTGCTTGTTGGCCAAAGCTCACAAGAAAAGACAAAAATATAGTTTAAATCTACAATTCTTAGAATAGAATAGAATCATAGAAACCCTACAGTGCAGAAGGAGGCCATTCGGCCCATCGAGTCTGCACCGACCACAATCCCACCCAGGCCCTACCCCCACATATTTACCCGCTAATCCCACTAACCTACGCATCTCAGGACTCTAAGGGGCAATTTTTAACCTGGCCAATCAACCTAACCCGCACATCTTTGGACTGTTCTTGTTCAAAATAATTATATATATGTGCTTATACAGACAAGACCTTTGTAGCATGTAAGTGAGGCACATTATGAGACCTTTGATATAAATAAGGACATTATTTTAAACTAATCTCCTTTGTTTTAATAGTCTCAGAAAGCAGGGGTTTCTGTATCCTTCGCTACAGGGAGAAACAGGACAAAGCCACAGGGGTGGGATTTTCCGGCCGCGCTCATCCCAAGACCGGAAAATCCCACCGAGGTCCACAGAGCTTTGCATGGTCTGCGTCCCGCCCACTATGATTCCCATGGCGAACGGGACAGGAAAATTCCGCCCACAGTGTCTGAAAAAAGCAGACTCCGAATGAGTTGTTAGCTCATCTTGTTGGAAGAACTACCAAGCTTGTGAATTAATAAAGTCAGAGTCTTGAGGTGAGGCAGAAGGAATAGCAAGTAAACATTGTATTGTACTACCCTGTTAGAAGTAATAAAAGTTTTCTTTAGGGAAGACAGAGGGATGTTGTGATATTGTGCGCATACCATTGTAATGTGAACGTGCTTGGCAGAGCAATGGTTAATGTGAAACAGGAGAATAGCATTGGCCACATTATGATATATAGAGTCACATGGTAATAGATTCAGAGAGAACACTCTTGAAGCTTACCTGCATGGGGAAGCAACACCACGCATGAGAGTAGGCATGATCTGTAAACTGTTATTAACAATAAATGATTCATGTTTAAACATATAAGCCTCAGGGTCTCATCATTGAGACACCTAAAGAATCCATTTTACGACTGAGTGTGGAAATGAGAGAGAGAGAAAGAGTGTGTGAGGGGGGGAATAGAGGTGAATAGAGAGAGAGAGAGGGAGAGCGTGAGGGGACAGAGACTGAGGCAACGAGCACAGTACATATTGTACTGTGTCTTGTACAGTAAATAAGCCCAAGGTATTATAGCATTATCATAAGATAACAACCTGAATTGGACACAATACTCCAGCTGAGGCCAAACTAATGCTTTGTAAAGGTTCATCATAACTTTGTTGTTTCTGTACTCCATGCCTCTATTTGCAAAGTAAGAAGTCTCACAACACCAGGTTAAAGTCCAACAGGTTTATTTGGTAGCACAAGCCACAAGCTTTCGGAGCACGACCCCTTCATCAGGTGAGTGGGAGTTCTGTTCACAAACAGGGTATATATAAATACAAACTCAATTTACAAGATAATGGTTGGAATGGGAGTCTTTACAGGTAATCAAGTCTTAAACATACAGACAATGTGAGTGGAGAGAGGGTTAAGCACAGGTTAAAGAGATGTGTATTGACTCCAGCCAGGACAGTTAGTGGGATTTTACAAGCCCAGGCAAGTCGTGGGAGTTACAGATAGTGTGACATGAGCCCAAGATCCTGGTTGAGACTATTTGCAAAGCCCAGGATCCTGTATGGCTTCTTAACTACTTTGGCTATAGTCAAGATACTGGTTGAAACAGTCTTATTCCTGTAGGTTCCATATTGGCAATGAGTATTAAAGTTTAAAGTTTATTTATTAGTGTCACAAGTAGGCTTACATTAACACTGCAAGAAATTACCCTAGTCGCCACACCTCGGTGCCTGTTCAGGAGTTCTTACACTGAGGGAGAATTTAACATGGCCAATGCACCTAACCATCTGTGTGAGGAAACTGGAACATCTGGAGGAAGCCCACACAGACACGGAGAGAACGTGCAAACTCCACACAGGCAGTGACCCAAGCCGGGAATCGAACCCGGGTCCCTGGCGCTGTGAGGAAGCAGTGCTAATCACTGTGCCACTGTGCCACCCGAGTAAAGTGTTATTAAGTGCATTAAAGTGCTAGAACAGTAATCTGAAAATAATATTTTCATAAAATTCTGAAGCTTTTTGTGTTCAGGCACAGTTGGCCAAGTTCTGCATTCAAGCTTGCTCATTAACTTGGCTTGGTTTCAGAGCCTTACATATTTGCATAAGAGCTGCAATCACAAAATTAGTCCTGGATTTGCCTTATGCCAAAATGAACACAGAACACTAAAACCCACATTGCATGCCATTAATTATTGCATAATTAGCTCATACAATTAGACACTAATGTTAAATCAAATAACAGCTGCTGGGAAAAAGCCATTAAATGGTGATAGCTACCACTGAGAAAAAGAAATGATTCATTTGAATTATCATGAAACGTTTCTTCCAGAACTTTCTTTTTTAGCAATTCAAGCTCCATTTTAAATTGTGCGTTGATAAATCAAGGATTTATATTCTGTCCAGAGACTTCTAGTCAGAGCTTGAAGGACATATTTATTCCTACTAGTCTGAGTGGATAAAAGTTGCATTATCATACATTTGCAAAGCATGTGAAAAATAGACCAGATTGCTGTGTCTGCTCATTTGCTATGGCAGTAGTGAATGCCCCACGATTCCAGAGCTCCACTGACAACAATGACATATGTTAGTCTGCACCCGGAGAATTTTTCTTCATCGTTTGGTCACACCTGACAGATTAAGAGCGTTTTTTTTTTGGATGTGAGATGGTAGAGGATTGCTGGAATGTGTCTGCAAATCAGCACTCTGACACAACAAAGCGGTGTTTTCCTTCTAAGCAACAGCATATTCTATAACATGACAACTGTTGTTAACTGTATGAGTGTTAGCGTCGAACACTTTATTGTTTCAAGGAGATGGCAGTATTAGGTGCAGAAAGATTTCTGACATTTGGATGCAGGAAGCTGCAAAACATGCAGAGCCATTTTTGTTGATTTATTATTTTGAAAACCGATCACGTCGCGACTGGGTGATGCATTAGATTAAAATAATGCTCTTTCAGCACTGGAACATAGGAACAAAGGAGTTAGGAGGAGAAGTAGGAAAATTCAGCCCTTCGAGTCTGCTTCACCATTCAGTCAGATCATGGCTGATCTCTCCCTGGTCTCAAGTCCACCTCCCCACCTGTTCCCAATATCCCTCTTTCCCTTTTTTTTATTAGAAATATACCTATCTCCCTCTTGAAACCATTCAACAATTCAGATTCCACCACGCTATAAGAACATAGGAACTAGGAGCAGGAGTAGGCCATCTGGCCCCTCGAGCCTGCTCTGCCATTCAATAAGATCATGGCTGATCTTTTCATGGACTCAGCTCCACTTACCCACCCGCTCACCATAACCCTTAATTCCTTTACTGTTCAAAAATTTATCTATCCTTGCCTTAAAAACATTCAATGAGGTAGCCTCAACTACTTCACTGGGCAGAAAATTCCACAGATTCACAACCCTTTGTGTGAAGAAGTTCCTCCTCAACTCAGTCCTAAATCTGCTCCCTCTTATTTTGAGGCTATGCCCCCTAGTTCTAGTTTCACCCGCCAGTGGAAACAACTTCCCTGCTTCTATCTTATCTATTCACTTCATATTCTTAGATGTTTCTATAAGATCTCCCCTCATTCTTCTGAATCCCAATGAGTATAGCCCCAGTCTACTCAATCTCTCCTCATAAGCCAACCCTCTCAACTCCGGAATCAACCTAGTGAATCTCCTCTGCACCTCCCCCAGTGCCAGTATATCCTTTCTCAAGTAAGGAGACCAAAACTGTACACAGTATTCCAAGTGTGGCCTCACCAGCACCTTATACAGTTGCAACATAATCTCACTGTTTTTAAACTCCATCCCTCTAGCAATGAAGAACAGAATTCCATTTGCCTTCTTAATTACCTGCTGCACTTGCAAACCAACTCCTTGAGATTCCTGAACAAGGACACCCAGGTCCCTCTGCACAGCAGCATGCTGCAATTTTTTACCATTTAAATAATAGTCCATTTTGCTGTTATTCCTACCAAAATGGATGACCTCCTAGGGTGTTGGATGAGCTATGGGACAGTGAGTTTCACAAATTCACCACCCTCTGCAAGAAGTAGTTCCTCCTCATCTCAGTTTTAAATCTACCGCCTCTCAACCTATACCTATGACCTTGTGTTCTAAATTGCCCCATAAGAGGAAACATTTGGACTACATTTACTTTATCAATTCCTTTTAAAATTTTATATATCTCAATCAGATCCCCTCTCATCCTTCTAAACTCCGGCGAGTATAAACTGTTTAATCTCTCCTCATACGTCAACACTTTCATCCCCGGAATCAATCTGGTGAACCTCCTCTGAACTGCCTCCAATGCCACCACGTCCTTCCTCAAATAAGGAGACCAAAACTGGACACAATACTCCAGATGTGGTCTCACCAACACCCTGTACAATTGCAACAACACTTCTCTATTTTTATACTCCAGTCCGTTTGCAATAAATGCCAACATCTCATTTGCCTTTTTTGTTAAACATGCTGCACCTGCAAACTGACTTTCTGCGATTCATGAACATAGACATCCAAATCTGTCTGCCCGGACACATTTTGAATCTGCTTTCCATCTAGGTAATAATTTGCCTTTCTATTTTTTCTTCCAAAATGGACAACCTCACACTTATCCACATTAAACTCCATCTGCCAAATTTTGGTCCATTGTCCTAGCCTATCTATATCCATCTGTAAAATCTTTACATCCTCTTCACTGCCTGCCCTCCCACCTATTTTACTATCATCCACAAATTTTGCTATGTTGCACTCTGTCCCTGCTTGCAGATCATTTATTGATTGTAAACAGTTGAGATTCGAGGACTGACCCCTTTGGCTTTCCTCTAGTTACATTTCGCCAACCAGAGAAAGACCCATTTATCCCTACCCTCTGCTTTCTGTCAGTCAGACAATCCTCAATCCAATCCCCTGCAATCAATTCAAAATATGTTTGGGCAGAGGGATCTGTGTGTTTATGTTCATGAATCACAGAAAGTCGGTTTGCAGGTGCAGCATGTAATAAAAAAGGCAAATGGGATGTTGGCATTTATTGCAAACGGACTGGAGTATAAAAGTAGAGAAGTGTTGTTGCAATTGTATAGAGTGTTGGTTAGATCACATCTGGAGTATGTCATCCTACTTTTTGCTTCTCTCCCTTTTTGAATAGGGGCGTCATTTTAGCATGTTTCCAATCCACCGGGAACTTACCAGAATCCAAAGAATTTTGAAACATTGCAACCAGTGCATCCACTATCACTGCTGCCACCTCCTTCAATAGACTAGAGTGCAGGCCATCAGGACCTGGAGACTTATTTGCTTTTAATCCCATTAGTTTATTGACTAATCCCTCCCTATTGATGGTTATTGCATCAAGTTGCTCTACATTAACTACAGTTTTTGGAAAATCTTCATTGTTCTCTACCGTGAAGACAGAGACAAAATATTGGTTTAGTGCCTCTGCCATCTCTGTGTTCCTCATTAATACCTCACCAGTATTGTTCTCTAAAGGGCCAACATTTACTTTAGCTATTTTCTTCTTCTTTATATACTTGTAGAAGCTCTTGGTATCCATGTTTATGTTTTCTGCTAGTTTCCTTTCATAGTTCATCTTAGCTCTTTTGATTCTATTTTTAGCAGCCTTTTGCTGAACCTTAAAGTTCTCCGAATCCTCCCAATCCTGAGCTTTTGCAGTTTGGCGTGCCCTAGTTTTGCCTTTATGTCCTCTTTGACTACCTTGTCTAGCCATGGAACGTTTCTCTTCCTTTCACCATTCCTCTCAGGAATACAGTTTAATTGAGAGCTATTCGATATCTCCCTGAACATCCACCATTGTACCTCAACTGTCCTGCCTCCATTATTTGTGCCCAGTTTACTTGGGCCAACTCTTTTCTCAAGCATGTGCAATTACTTCTACACAATGCTAAAACTCTAGCACACTCCGTGAAATCTCCCTCGAGGCTGCCTTTGCCAATTTGATTAATCCAATCCAAATGCATGTTAAAATCACCCATGATTACCGATGTGCTCTTCTTACAAGTCCTCATTATTCCTTGATTTATACTGTGCCCCACTTCAGAAGTATTGCTCAGAGGCCTGTAAATTACTTCTAGCAAGATGTTTTTTCCTTTGTTTTTTTATTTCCACCCAGATTGATACAACATGTTGGCCCTTAATGCCAACGTCATTTATTAATACAGCCTGGATGTCCTCTTTAACCGATAAAGCAACTGCACTTCCTGTTCCATCCTGTCTATCCTTTCAGAATACTGAGTACCTTTGGATATTCAACTCCCAGTCCTAGTCCTCCTGTAACCATCAGTAATCCCCACCAAACCATACCCATTTGTTTCTATTTGCGTCATCAACTCATTGACCTTATTTCGAATACTGCGTGCATTCAGGTACAGTGTTTTTAAATATGTCCTACTGGTTTGTCTTTCCCTTGCAGGATTTTCTTATGTGTTACATTTTGCACGCATTTGACCTCCTTTATTAATCTCCGATGGTTGTTAGCCTGGTCCTGTCTGTTCATCCTATTAACTTCTATCTTTTCCTCACATACTAACCTGATGCTTTGGTTCCCATTTACCATTATACTTGTGTAGCTTACCCTTCCCTTCCCCCCCACCCCCCAACTAGTTTAAAGTGCTTGTGAGCACCCTATTTATTCTTTCCGCTAGAACACCGGTCCCAGGTCGGTTCAAGTGGAGACTGTCCCAACAGTACAGATATCTCCTGTTCCAATACTGATGCCAATGCCCAATGAAATGAAACCACTCTCCCCTGCACCACTCCTTTAGCCATGTGTTCACTTCCCTAATTTCCTTATCCCTATGCCAATTCACACGTAGCTTTGGAAGATGAACATTTCTCCCATTTTCTGACCATAGAAAAACTTGCATTGAATTAGACAGAACTTGCAGCATAGAAACCTTCTCTGCAAGTTTTTATGTACCTCATGAGCCTCCTCCCACCTTACTTCATCTCATTCAATTAACACGTCCTTCTGTGCATCTCTCCCTTGTAGAGGGGTCAATAACTACAATGTAAAGATTTACGTTAAAGGACAGGAGATTTAGAGGGGATTTGAGGAAAAACCTTTTCACCCAGAGGGTGGTGGAAATCTGGAACTCAGTGCCTGAAAGAGTGAGGGAAGCGGGAACCGTCACAACATTTAAGAAGCATTTAGATGAGCACTTGAAACGCCCTAGCAAACAGGATTATGGGACAAATGCTGAAAAATGGGATTAGGATAGGTGCTTGATGGCCAGTGCAGTCACGATGCTGTTAAACTCTATGGTGGCGATCTTACGGCTCGCCCTGCTGGTTGACCAGCATGGCAAACTGGTAAGATTGGGCGAGTGCCGAAAAATCAGGATCGTGCCTGGTTTTTCATCTCTGGCAATTTTACCAACACTGATTTATTGACGAAATCCACTTCACGCCCATATAGGACATGAAGCTAAATTCAATATTCATTGGTTCATTTACATATAATTAGTGAGTCCCAGGTGCTATCATCCGGGCTCACTTGACTTTATGTGCTTACTATTGGAGGTCCTCATCAGCGAAGATCACATATGGTCCCCACCAACGTGATGGCCTTGCTGCTGGAAACAGAAGCCATTAAAGCCTCCCGCGTGGACAAAGGCAGGGCCAGGTGGTACTCCTTGGGCAGTGCTGGCCTGACAATGCCAGCTTGGCAACCTGGCACTGCCTGTAAGGGGGGTGGGACCTGAGAGGGCAGGGCCAAAAGGGAGTGGACCCATTACGGGGGTGGGCCATGACAGGCGGAGGCTGAGGGAGCTCCGTATGGGGGGAAGGAAGAGCGGTGCTCTGCAGAGCGGGAATGCGGTAGGGATCAGCTGGGGTGGCATTTGGGGGGGGGTGGGGATTGGGGATCGGCAATGTCTCTGGGGGTTGGGAGATGGGTGACAGGAGATCTCCCAGTGCACTCTGTACACCTTAAGTTTAACCTTGCACTGGGAGATTGGGGTGCCTGCGCAATGGCACTCCTAGATCTCAGCAGCCGGCTTCCTCGTGAGAATAGGCTCCACCTACCCCCCCCTCTCCCCCCACCCTCACTGGCGATAATCTGGGCTCTTTTTTTAACTAAGTGCTATACAATTACGACTGTGTGCTTGCCAGAAAAATCACGCAATTCTCTCCCGTTTACAGGCTGGTTTAACACTTTTTGATAAGATCACCCCTATGATTCTATGACCCTGCAGACCACACTTTTGTTCACACAGGTTGCAAGCATCTCAAAGCTGTTCGACAATTATAAATGCTGAGATTCCTCCACCACTGTCAGCTTGGTCCCTTTACCGTTCTCCCTCATGGTCACACTGTCCTCTCCATCACCATTGGCCACAACAGACAGCTCTATTCTGAGGGGTGTGAGCGTCTTCTGCCACAAAGTGTCCGAGTATCTCTCCTCCTCCCTGATCTTTTATTCCCAAAATATCTATGTATAATAGGGCAAATACTTTGACCACAGATCATGAGGGCTAATCTACTGGAACTCCGCTTGGGTGGATCAGCAATATTATGAGGCTGGGTTATCATTGAAATGCATTCCATTAATGAGATGTGAATACAGTGAGAACATAGGCTGCAGCATTGACAAAGCTTCAGGCTGACAGTGAATATACAAAGTGTATAGTGGGCCACAGGCCTTTATGTGCTGTACAACGGGGAACTGACACCCAATATGCTTCAAAACAATGGGCATTGGCCATTACATTATTCGCCCCCAAAGCATTCCGTCTATTATGGTGATATACTCTTCATAAATTATACCCTAGACAGCCAGCGCTGGAACAGCTTAACAGCACATTCATGAGATCATTGAAATTAAATTTGAAAATTAAAATTGAATATCAACCATGACAACTGTGAATGTTGAGAAATGCAGCACTGCTCTGTGAATATTGCAATAGCCAGCAAGTGAAGGCACAATAAATGTCTTCACACTTCTCAACTCCCTGCAACTCCTGAAGACTGAAATCCCTTCACTGTAGAAGTCACTACAATAAAGAAGTTGCACACTGGAAAATTATGCCTTCAGAAAGTAAATCCCCATGTTGTGGCAACTATAAAAAATCTGTGACACAACTCTGATCATTCAGTAATATTAACAATGAACAATTTTCTTCAAAATTGCCCTGGCTGTTTATTTTAACGGAAGTCAGTTTAATGAAGACCAAAATGATTCACAAAATTGTTTCAGCGCAGAAGGAGGCTATTCGGCCCATTATGTCTGCACTGGCTCTCCGAATGAGCAGTTCACCAAGTGCTATTCTCCCGCCTTCTCCGCACATTCCTTTTCGGACAGCTGTCTGATTCCATTTTGAATGTCCCAATTGAATCTGATCCTATCACACTCTCAGTCAGGGCATTCCAGTTTTCCCTTATGTCGCTTTTGCTTCTTTTACTAATTACTTTAAATCTGTGTCCTCTCGATCCTTTCATGAGTGGGAACAGGTTCTCCCTATCTACTTTGTGCAGACCCCTCATGATTTTGAATACCTCTATCAAATCTCCTCTCAGCCTTCTTTTCTCCAAGCAGCCCCACCTTCTCCACTCTATCTTAATAACTGAAGTTCTTCATCCCTGGAACGATCCTCGTAAATCTTTTCTGCCCTCTCTCTCTAATGCCTTCATGTCTTTCCTAAAATGCGGCATCCAGAACTGGATACAATACTCCAGCAGAGTCACAGAGTCATAGGGGTTTACAGCATGGAAATGGGCCCTTCAGCCCAACTTGTTCATGCCGCCCTTTTTTTAACCAAAAGCTTGTCCCAATTGCCCATGTTTGGCCCATATCCCTCTATACCCATCCTACCCATGTAACTGTTTAAATGCTTTTTAAAAGGCAAAATTGTACCCTCCTCTACTACTACCTCTGGCAGCTTGTTCCAAACACTCACCACCCTCTGTGTGAAAAAGTTGCCCCTCTGGGTCCTTTTGTACCTCTCCCCTCTTACCTTAAACCTACACCCTCTAGTTTTAGACTCCTCTACCTTTGGGAAAACATGTTGACTATCCAACTGATCTATGCCCCTCATTATTTTACAGACAGAGGCTGAACTGGTGTCTTATATAAGTTCCTTGCTTTTGTACTCTATGCCCTGTCAATAAAGTCTAAGATACTGTATGCTTTATTCACTGCTTGCTCAACCCATCCTGCTACCTTCAATGACTTATGCATATGTACATCCAAGTCCTTATCTCCTGCATCCCTTCAGAGTTGTGTTCTTTATTTTCTGTTGTGTCTCCATGTTTTTCCTACCAAAATGAATCACTTCACATTCCTCCACATTGTACTTCATCTGCCACCTATCCTTCCATTCCACTAACTCTGTCTATGTCCTTTTGAAGTTCTAATCTATCCTCCTCTCAGTTCACAATATTCCAAGTTTTGTATCATCCACAAATTTTGAAAATGTGCCTTGTACACCAAGTACACAAGGTTTAGGTCATTGATGTATAATAGAAAATCCTAACAGCGCAGTAAATGTACCCTGCAGTTACAATCATAGAATCCCTACAGTACAGAAGGAGGCCATTCGGCCCATCGGGTCTATACCGACCACAATCTCACCCAGGCCTTATTCCCATAACCCCATGCATTTACCCTGCTAATACCGCTGACATTAGGGTTAGTTTAGCAGGCCAATCAACCTAACCCGCACATCTTTGGACTGTGGGAGGAAATCGGAGCACCTGGAGGAAGCCCACACAGACACAAGGAGAAAGTGCAAACTCCGCACAGACAATGACCCAAGGCTGGAATTGAACCTGGGTCCCCGGTGCTGTGAGGCAAGAAGAGTTCAAGAGGACTAGTCGCCACCACCTTCTCAAAGGCAATTAGGGATGGGCAATAAATGCTGGCATAGCTAGTGGAACTCACAGCCTATGAACAACAAAAAAGGAAAAGCAAGGGCCCAAACACTGACTCCTGGGGAACTCCACTATAATCTTTCCTCCACCCTGAAAAACATGCATTAACCACTCTCTGTTTCCTGTCACTCAACCAATTTCACATCCATGCTGCTACTTTCTCTTTTCTTCTATGAGTTATAACTTTGCTCACAAATTTGATGGGTGGAACGATTAAATGTATTTTGGAAGTACATGTGCTTCAATAGCATTGCCCTCATCGACCCTCTCTGTTATTGCTTCAAAAAACTCCAGCAAGTGAGTTAAACAGGATTTTCCCTTAACAAATACATGTTGTCTTTCCTTAATTAATCCATATTTGTCCATGTGAATAGTAATTTGGTTCCAAATTATTGTTGCTAGAAGTTTCCCCACCACTAAAATTTAACTGACTGGCCTATCATTCCTAGACTTATCTTTACACCCTTTTTTTGAACAATATATTAATGACAGCATGAATCTGTTTGTTAGCCACATTGACTCTCCTTCTTAGGAAGGAGTCAGGTGATATCTCTTGGTGGTTAAGTGGCCACATCACATCAAAACAAATGAGAAACAAGTCAATTCTTTGTAGTAGATTTTGATACCCAAACTGGGGAGATCCACAATAGCTCAGAGCATTGCTGATGATTGTTCAGCCAATCTGACTTGCTAATGGCAACTGATTAGGGGTTAGAATTCCTCTCACTCAGCTCAAAAGCACCCTGCAAGCCAATACCTTAGTAAGAAGTCTCACAACATCAGGTTAAAGTCCAATAGGTTTATTTGGCAGCACTAGCTTTCGGAGTCTCAAGCTCCTTCATCAGGTGAGTGAGGACTTGTGTTCATAAACAGGGCATGTAAAGACACAAACTTAATTTACAAGATAATGGTTGGAATGCCCTGTTTGTGAACGCAAATCCTCACCCACCTGATGAAGGAGCCTGAGACTCCGAAAGCTAGTGCTGCCAAATAAACCTGTTGGACTTTAACCTGGTGTTGTGAGACTTTTTACTGTGCTTACCCCAGTCCAATGCCGGCATCTCCACATCATGGCAACCAAAACCTTTGCAGGTAGGATGATCCTCTGTGGGCAAGCAACAAAAAAACAGATTTGTGCTGTTAGTCTGTGTCGTTTAGCTGGTAAACATCAGCAGAAACATTTATTGGGTCCCTAAACTCTGCCCAGCTCTGCTTTGTGGCTGTGGATAAGTGGCATTGCAAGTGTATACTTCATACAAGCAAAACTAAACTTTACTCGTGAGGATATCTTGGTTCTTAAATTTTGTGTGAGAGCCCAAAAGGACCTGTCAACTGTTTAGGAAATCCACCCAAATATCAGCAACAGTATTAATGCATAGAATGGAATTTTTTCACTTAGGTAGCAGACATACAAACACTGCTCAGTGCGAGCAAACTTTATACAAGTTATGTGTTTTTAAATTTGGTTATGTTTAAATCTAGTTTTGTCTATCTTTGGGGATGAGCCGTTTGGTTGGATTAGATATTAAGTATTGGGTTTGTACAAACATGCAACAAAAGTAAGTTCAGAAATTGGGACCTTTTTAAAGAAAGTTGCTAATGGACAGGGAACTGCTTTGAATGATTATATAATTACCGCAGCAGTGAATTTGAAAATGTATGGTTAATTTTCACCATCCCCAATCGACTATAGAAAACGACTTCCCCAACTAATCATGCACAACTTACAGTTTAAAGAATCGCACTGGAAAGAATCATTTGCAACTTTCTAATATTTAAATCTCTTTCATGAAAAGTTGACCTCATCGCAATATATAAGCATAACTTCAGCTCAGATGTAATCTAAAGTAGAAATTAATTCAGCATTACTCTACATTGCAATAGGGACTCAAGATGTATATTAATATTTCATTCAAATGTTAGGGTTCGATTGTCGGTGACACAGTAAGTAGTCACTTGAACATTTGAGACTGTCGCTATCATGGTACCTGAGTTTGCTTTCTGCAATGCTCAGCTGTGCGCAATCTGAATTACCAGACTTTCCATTCAGCAGTCAAACACGCTGCCAACCCAGAAAAAACAGGGGCTGCCATGGGGATATATTAAAATACTATTTCATCAGTCATCCTGTTCACACATTCCCTTCCTAGAACCAAGGGTGGTAATGAAAGTAATTTAAAATACATCTATAATTAATTCAACTCTCTTTCCTGCTGCTGGCTATAGTCCACTAAGAGAGGTTCACAGAATTGATGTAGCAGCCTTGTGGCAGGAGAGGCACCCGTGAGGTTCCTATCTTCTGTTTGCCTCGGCTGACCCAGATAAATAGAAAACAGTCATTTGAATTACTGTGACTTAGGTTTTGAATTTCCATATTCTTTCTCCATGATGATGCCTTACTTTATTGTTCAGATCCCGGTGTGTGTTACAATAGAACAGAAGCATTCAATACTTTTGTGTCTTGCAGATGACGTTATCTTGTGCATCAGATGCTGCACCCGGCTTCATCTGTCTGTGGAGGACCTTCGGCAGAATCCATTTGAAGCCTGAGATCTTACATCTCACCTTATCATCAATCCACAGTGATATTTTAATCCTTACTGGGTTGAATGGTCGGGAAAGGATTTTATTTGAGGGCAGACTTGCACTACCTGATAGTGTCACATTTAATCATTCACATTCTTCATGCCAACTAAATCATACATTTTTAACCTGAGATCCCTGGATGCTGAGAGGGTCCATGAGGTCATCAAGTCGCTTCCGTATTTGATGGCTGACTTACATATTATTTTTATTGTTTCATGCACAGAAAAAACATCTTCTGCAACGACACGGCAGCTCTCCTTTGGATGTCTGACACAGGAAAGCTTCAAAACCATTGATCAGAAGACAGTTCATCGATCTACACAATTATTACTCTATTCAGTCTATTTTCTCATCAATTAATGAATATTCTAATCAAATCCAGTTGTATTTAATGCTTTAACATTTCAAACTCCTTGCAAATGTTTAATAGACATCACAAAACAAATTTTCTTGCAAGGCAGGTGGTGCTGAACAGCAGACTAAAGGAACAAACTGGAAGGGGACTATGTTGGCCATGTATTCCAGGGCCATTGTTGCGGTTGTGCACACTGGTGGGACTGGAGGGATTGAAGATGAGGTACTCTGCATATGAAATCCTCCTTCACATTTTTCCCTCACCCAGCAATTTATTTTCACTCACAAGGAGCAGTTGACTTACTTTCTCCTTTCCTCTCATCTTACCCTTGATTTATTTACATTTCAGAGTCACAAGAATTACAACTTTTCCAGTCAGAGAAGGAAAAGGAAGTGATGAAGACGAAGGGACACGGTTACTTGATCTTACACTAACAGCCACCGGCTCAGAGACTGACACTGCACATACTTTTTTGAGGCTCTGACAGCGGAGGATTCAGATTGAGAAAACATCTGCATAGAACATAGAACATTACAGCGCAGTACAGGCCCTTCGGCCCTCAATGTTGCGCCGACCAGTGAAACCAATCTAAAGCCCATCTAACCTACACTATTCCAATATCATCCATATGTTTATCCAATGACCATTTAAATGCCCTTAATTTTTGTTTTAAATTTTTTTGTTTTCTTTTCTTATTTTAGGTGACTTAATAGAGGCGTACAAGAGGCATAGAATGCGTCACTGGGTACAAGTACACAGGAGTCAGGGCAGAGGGAAAGGATATCACGGAGGCCAGCTTGCCAGAGGACAAGGTCACATACAAGTTTGCTGCAGAGAATTTAGATGAAGATTCAGATGGCCCAGACCACGAAAGAAGTTTGATGGATGTTCACAATCAGATGTTGGTGCACTGGGAAGCCTGCCAGAAAGCCGATACACAATGTTAAAGAGCATGGAGGAGTTCAGCTCCAACTTGGCACAGGGACATGGCAGCCAGCCATCCATTTCAACATAGAATCAGAGATTCTACAGTGTAGAAGGAGGCCATTTGGCCCATTGAGCCTGCATGAAACAATCCCACCCAGGTCCTGTCCTATCCCCATAACCCCAATGTTACCCTCCTAATCCCCCTGACACTAGGTTCAATTTATCATGGCCAATCAACCGAACCCGCATATATTTGGACCATGGAAGGAAACCAGAGCACCTGGAGGAAACCCACTCAGACACAGGGAGAATATGCAAACTCCACACAGACAGTGACCCGAGGCCAGAATTGAACCCGTGTTCCTGGCGCTGTGGGGCAGCAGTGCTAACCACTGTGCCATCGTGCCTTTGTCAGCACCTTTGTGGACCCAGCATAATGCGGTGTTAAGAGCTGATATCACAGCTCCCATTGCAGCACAGACAGCTTCCATCAGGGTCTGAGAACTGCGGGAAGCTCAGATTCCTAACATTGTGGTTCTGAATATCACTGTTGAAAGAGGACTCACAGCAGTCCATCAATCTGTTTCCAACCTATCACCAGGCTAGCTGTAGCATCGCCCTGGTAGAGTGGCACTGGCTCCAAGGATTAGTGACCTGCTGTCTTCTCTCAGGTGCTCCCACACCTGCCATTCTGGCAGTGCCCTTGTTGTTGCCCAGTCTGCTGCTGACTGTGCTGAGGTACAGCCTGAAGGTGGGCCCTTGAGGTTCAGGGCTACTCAGAGTTATCCACCAAGGCCGTCGGGCGTGCCCCCATTTGAAGGTCACCAACTATCGTTAAGAAAGCCCACCAACGCCTCTACTTTCTCAGAAGACGAAGGAAATTTGGCATGTCTACTACGACTCTCACCAACATTTACAGATGCGCCATAGAAATCATTCTTTCTGGTTGTATCACAGCTTGGTATGGTTCCCAAAGACCGCAAGAAACTACAAAAGGTCGTGAATGTAGCCCAATCCATCACGCAAACCAGCCTCCCATCCATTGACTCTGTCTACACTTCCCACTGCCTCGGCAAGGCAGCCAGCATAATTAAGAACCCCACGCACCCCGGACATTCTCTCTTCCACCTTCTTCTGTTGAGAAAAAGATACAAAAGTCTGAGGTCATGTACCAACCGACTCAAGAACAGCTTCTTCCCTGCTGCTGTCAGACTTTTGAATGGGCCTAACCTTGCATGAAATTGATCTTTCTCTATACCCTGGCTATGACTGTAACACTACATTCGGCACTCTCTCCTTTCCTTCTCTATGAAAGGTATGCTTTGTATAGTGTGCAAGAAACAATACTTTTCACTGTATACTAATACATGTGACAATAATAAATCAAATCAAATCAAACCTTCCACTAAGCATGCTACAGGGAATGGGAAACACCTCTTATCAGCACCAAGTAAGAATAGATTAGAGGAGATTTGAGTAAAAGCAGTGGGTGGTGGGAATCTGGAACTCACTCTCTGAAAGGATGGTAGAGGAGGGAACCCTCATAATATTTAAGAAGCATTCAGATGAGGATTTGAAACATTATAGGCTATAGACCTAGGAATGGAAAATGGGATTAGGATAGGTGTTTCATGGCTGATGCAGACACAATGGACTGAAGGGTCTCTGGCTGAGCCGTAAAATTCTATGACTCATTCTAAAACCACATAAAAATACAGAAGGTGGAATCTTACTAAAAAAAGGGCAAGTGTCAAGGTCTGACTGAAAAATGGCGGAAGCTCAGATTGGGGCACCCCGATCAGAGAAAAAAACATCATCCCCACCCCACCGAGGAGGTCTCAAGGACTGCCCCCCACAATCCCCAGCCATGATCAAAGCCGGCATCTCTCCTCCCGCACCCCCGGCCATCAATGCCGGTATCATCTCTCTCTCCCACTGCAATATATTTCACTTTGTTCACCCACAGAGCCTCCGCCTGGTCCATTCATGCCACCAAGCTTGGGTGAAACATTGTGCTCACCCAGCAGCTCACCCCTGTGAAGTGTGAGAATGGCAGTACTATGTCCCTCACACCCTCTTGCCAGCCCCCCCTAAGGAAGGACACTCCCTCAGCTGAGATATGGACAGGAACCCAGGGGGGAGAACATGGGAAGAGCTGCCCACATACCAGCCTTCACAACCCCTTTAAAGAAAGGGGCATTCTGACATGAAGGGAAGGCAAGACCTGCAAGTGACCCTTCCTGACCCCTCTCCCCAAAATGGCAATTCTGGGACCCCCCACCCCTGTCCGAAATTGAACTCATCTGTATGCCCCGAGTCCTCTCCAGTACCCACTGAGAAGTGCACACCATGGGGGGTGCTGGCTGCCTGAACGCTCACCTTTGAAATCCCCCTTGGAGGTGAAGGTGCCACACTTCTGTAGACCTGTTAATGATGTGGGAGTGATTTCTCACTGGCATCTGCTGAATACCTGGTGAGGGAGGATGTCCCAGTACCTGTTAATAACATTCTAATGTATTAAAATTAGCTTTCTGCAGTCCCGTGGTGTGTTTGACGCTACTCCGCTGTGGGCGAGGGGCTGGTAGGATCAGAACTTGGGAACTCACTGGCACGAATCGCTCTCTCCGGTTTTTGAGCACACACTGCCATTGCCGGAGACGGAGCATGTGGACTCATTTTCCCACATTTCCCGAGTCTCTCCAAATTTTCAGCCACGTCGCCATTCTCTCTGACTGTGAACGTGCGCTGAAAATTGTCCCCACAGTATAGAAACATTAAGGCAATGCAAAACGGTGACTAGTTTCATTTTGTTTACATTATTTCATGAGTGAATTGATAAATGTGAAGATGAATTTGAACTTGGTGATGGTTTTTATTTCTGTAATGAACTGAAGGAGGAATTGACATGTTATCAGAAGAAGATGATGTGATGGGAGAAAAAAGGTAAGGACTGTGGGGCTGTTACTTAATGGGGGGGGTATAGTTATGGCTATGAGTGTTGCTTGTGAACAAGTAGACCCTAGGAAGCATCTGTCTACATTGTAATCTCAATTTTCATTCCTCTTCCTGCACTCGGTCCTGCACTTCCTCCTCCCCTTTCATTTCCTCCTCCCTTTCCTAGCAGTTTTTTATTCATTCAAGGGATGTGGGTGTTACTGGCTAGGCCAGCGTTTATTGTCCATCCCTAATAGCCTTTGAGAAGGTGATGGTGAGCTGCCATTTTGAACTGCTGCAGTCCAGGTGGTATAGGTACACCCAAAATGCTATTAGGAAGAGAGTTTCAAGATTTTGACCCAGTGACAGTAAAGGAACGGCAATATATTTTCAAGTCAGGATGGTAGGCTTGGAGGGGGATTTCTAGGCGCTGGTGTTTCCATGTATCTGCTACCCTTGTCCTCCTAGATGACAGTCATTGTGGGTTTGGAAGGTGTTGCTTAAGGAGCCTTAATGAGTTCTTACAGTGCATCTTGCCGATAGTATGCACTGGTACTACTGTGTGTCAATGGTGGCGGGAGTGAATGTTTGTGAAAGGGATTCCAGTCAAGGAGGCTGCATTGTCCTGGACAGTTGTTGGAGCTGCACCTGCTGTTCAATCGCATTCCTGACTTGTCATTTATTATTTGGAAGGTTACATTGTACATGTTGTCCTGGCTTTGGGGAGTCAGGACGTAAATTATTTACCTCAGGATTTCTAGCCTCTGACCTGCAGTCAAAGCCACAGTGGTAACCTTCAAGATGTTGATAATGAGGGATTCAGTGATTGTAATGCTCTTGAATGACAAAGATGATGGTTAGATTCTCTCCTATTGCAAATGGTCATGTTCTGGCACTTGTGTGGTGCAAACATTACTTGCAGGTTGTTTTGGTGGCCTCTCTTTATGCTCCCAGTCAGTTCACAAAGCCTGATCAGGTCTCCAGGTCTAGTTGCAACTTTACTCAGCACAATATTTTATTTAGGATTGCATAGGATATACAGAAAGAGCCTCTTCGATCCAACCAGTCCATGTTGTTGTCACTCAAGCCTCCTCCCATCTTTCCTCATCCAGATATGACATTGTAAACTTATTCTCCCTTCTCCCTCAAATGCTTGTCTAGTATTTCCTTAAATGCTCACTTCAACCACTTCCAGTGGTAATGAGTTCCACATTCTCCCCATCCTTTGGGTGGAGGAGTTTCTTCCGATTTCTGTTAGACGTTTTGATGACTATCTTATCTGATGGCCTCTAGCTAAGCTCTTCCCCACAACAGGAAACATCCACTCTATGTCCACTCTATCAAAACTTTTCATAATCTTTTATACCTCTATTAAATTACCCCTCAGCCTTATTTTTCAAGAGGGAAGAGAGCCAGCCTGTCAATCCTTTCCTGATCTATATAGCCCCACATTTCTGGCATAATTCTAGTAAATCATCTCTGCACCCGTTTCAGTGAGCCCATGGTTCAGCACAAGTTTAAGATAACTTCCCTACTTTTCAATTCTATCCCTCTAGAAATAAAACCTACTGCTCAGTTTGCTTTTTTCATAACCTTGCTAACCTTTGGCATAACCTTTAGTGATTGGTATATTTGTATTCTGAGATCCCTTTGTTCCTTGACCTCACCTAGACTCGTACCTTCCAAATAATAAATGACTCCCCTATTCTTCCTACCAAAAAGCACCACCTCACGTTTATCTGCGTTTGACAATTACTTGCCCATTCTGCAAGTTTATTAATGGCCTCCTGTAATTTGTCTCAATGCTCTTTGATACCGATATGGTATTTAGTATTAATTTGGTGTCATCTGCACATTTAGAAATTATGTTTTTGATTCTAAAATTCAAATAATTAATTTAAATTGTGAACAACAGTGGTCCTAGCACTGAGCCTTGTGGAATGTCACTTTAAATGATACAAAAATTACTCAGTTTTTTAATTTGCTGCACCGTCAGTGGAGTTCCTTCACTGCATTCATAAACAATAGATGGTAACAATTAGACATAAAACTACTTCATATGCAGGAACGACTTCATTACCTCACCTATGGATTAGAGAGTTCTCATCTTCACAGAATGTACCTTCCCTCCTCTCTTTCCAGTTTATTCCTTGTAATCTATTTCCTTCATTGAAAACATCGCTTCAAACAACAAAGTATACACAGTACCGCTTTGATAAAGACCGTTTTTTGGCCTTCTGTGAAATGCATGAAGTGCGAATGTTTGACCTATGCTGGAACCAGGTAGCAGATGCCAGTGAGTGACCAATCAACAGAGCTAATTTTCAAAAATGAGATGATTTGATGCAATTGTGCCTTCTGTGGTAATGACCTTGCTACTTCTATCCATGGGGAAGAGTAATCTCGTTTGACATCGGCCCAGAAGATATATTTCTACACCATGACAACTGGCAACCACATTATAGTCACACCAGTGGTACTTAATTAGAGCTGCATCAGCTTCCCTTTGGAATAGAGTTTTATTACTTCAATATGTTATATCGGCACGTCATGGCTGCTCCCCACAGCATTGTAGCTGAGTCCAAGAGTCCAGCTCATTGCTCTAATAAGAGGCGTGCGGATACAATGCCAGAATTACTGAGTGAAACACTAAGTATTCTGTTTTCCTGTAACACTTTTGATGCTGTCTGGAATCCTGCTAAAAGTTGCTTCATAGGCAACAGCAAAGTAAAGTGACACTACTATCTTTGTACCTGGGAAAAAATGTTATTTAATGTCTATTGTTTGCTTTTAGTAAGAAATAGGTGCACTGGTTAGCATTGCTGCCTCACAGTGCCAGGACCCAAGTTCGATTCTTGGCTTGGGCCACTGTCTGTGTGCAGTTTGCATATTTCCCCCCGTGTCTGCGTGGGTTTCCTCCGGGTGCGCCGGTTTCCTCCCCCAATCCAAAGATGTGCAGGTTAGATTGATTGTCCGTGCTAAATTGGCCCTTGGTGTCAGGGAGACTAGCAGGGTAAATACGTGGGGCTATGGGGATAGGGGTTGGGAGAAATTGTGGTCGGTGCAGACTCGATGGGCCGAATGGCCTCCTTCTGCACTATTCTATGATTCTATGATCTTACCAGCCATTCACGCCCCGCTGCCGCTGCAAGCGAGAACAGAGAATTTGGCACTCAGCCGAATCTCCGTTCACTGCAGCGGGACCAGAAAATCTTGCCGGCATGAATGGCTGCAAGATTCCATCCAACAACTGTGGTCAAGGAAATTTGATCGGTATTAGTGGACTGAACTGATGTTATTGTAATTAATAATCTATATAAAGGTGCAGTACAAAAACTTGGCAAAATAAATTAATGAGAATATAAGGACTAGTGTTTCACCTCTTAGATAGAATCATAGAATCCTACAGTGCAGAAGGAGACCATTCGGCCCATCAAGTCTGCACTGACCACAATCCCACCCAGGCCCTATCCCCTTAACCCCAGGCATTTACACTAAGTTTTTGTATTGCACCTTAATATAGATTATTAATTACAATAACATCAGTTCAGTCCACTAATACCGATCAAATTTCCTTGACCACAGTTGTTGGATGGAATCTTGCGGCCATTCATGCCGGCAAGATTTTCTGGTCCTGCTGCAGTCTCCCTTACACTAAGGGGCAATTTAGCATGACCATTTCACCTAACCTGCACAGCTTTGGACTGTGGGAGGATATTTCAGATAAATATGTGGCTGAAGAGATGGTGTCAGTGGGAGGGTTTCAGATTCCTGGGGCATTGGGACCGATTCTGGAGGAGGTGGACCTGTACAAATTAGATGGGTTACACCTGGGCAGGACTGGGACTGATGTCCTAGGGGCACTGTTTTCTAGAGTGGTTAGGGAGGGTTTAAACTAATATGCCAGGGGGATGGGAACCTATGTAAGGAGTCAGAGAAGGAGGGAGCAAGGACAAAAGCAAAACGTAGAAAAGGGAATAAGAAAAGTGATAGGCAGAGAAACCAAGGACAAAGTTCAGACAAGGTTATTGAGAAAAATATTGGGAGCAAGGCAAACAATGTTAAAAAGACAAGCTTAAAGGCTCTGTGCCTTAATGTGTGGAGCATGTGCAATAAAGTGGATGAACTAATTACACAGATAGATGTAAACGGGTAAGGTATAATTGGGATTACGGAGACATGGCTGCAGGGTGACCAGAGGTGGGAATTGAATGTCCCAGGGTATCCAATATTTAGGAAGGACAGGCATTAAGGAAAAGGTGGTGGAGAGGCACTGCTGGTTTAAGAGGAAATTAACACAATTGTGAGAAAGGATATCAGCTCTGACAATGTGGAGTCTGTATGGGTAGAGTTAAGAAAAACGAAGGGGCAAAAAACATGAGTGGGTGTCATATATAGATTCCCAAACTGCAGTGGTCATGTTGGGAATGGTATTAAACACGAAATTAGAGATGCATGTGCTAAGGGAATATCGGTGATCATGGGTAATTTTAATCTGCACATAGATTGGGCAAATCAAATTAGCCACAATGCCGTAGAGGAGGAATTCCTGGAGTGTATACAGGATGGTTTTCCTGACCAATATGTGGAGGAACCAACGAGAGAGCAGGCCATCTTAGAATGAGAAGGGAATCATTGCCAATCTAGCTGTATGAGGTCCCTTGGGGATGAGCGACCACAGCATGATAGAATTTTTTATCAAGGTGGAGAGTGAAGTAGTTGATTCGGAGACTAGGGTGCTGAATCTTAATAAAGGAAACTATGAGGATATGAGGCATGAGTTGGCCTTGATAGCTTGGGGAGAGTCACTTAAAGGGATGACAGTGGATAAGCAATGGCAAAATTCAAGGAATGATGTGGAAATGCCGGCGTTGGACTGGGGTGAACACAGTAAGAAGTCTCACAACACCAGGTTAAAGTCCAACAGGTTTATTTGGTAGCAAATACCATAAGCTTTCGGAGCACTGCTCCTTCGTCAGATGGAGTGGAAATCTGCTCTCAAACAGAGCAAACAGACAGAATCAAGTTGCAGAATACTGATTAGAATGCGAATCCTACAGCTAGCCAGGTCTTAAATGTACAGACAATGTGGGTGGAGGGAACATTAAACACAGGTTAAAGAGATGTGTATTGTCTCCAGACAGAACAGCTAGTGAAATTCTGCAAGTCCAGGAGGCAAGCTGTGGGGGTTACTGATAATGTGACATAAATCCAACATCCCGGTTTAGGCCGTCCTCATGTGTGCTGGTGAAGTCAAATGTGGGTCCCCTACAGACAGAAACGGGGGAATGTATAATAGAGGACAAAGAAATGGCCGAGCAACTGAATGCACACTTTGTTTCTGTCTTCACAAAAGAGGACACAAATCAAATGCCAGAAATGTTGGAGAATGCAAGATTTAGTGAGAGGGAAGAACTGAGGGAGATCAATATTAGTAGAGAAATGGTGCTGGGAAAATTGATGGGGTTGAAGGTGGATATATCCCCAGGGTCTGATAATCTACATCCCAGAGCACTTAAGGAAGTGGCTGTAGAAATAATGGATACATTGATGGTCATCTTCCAGGATTCTATAGTCTCTGGAGCAGTCCCTGCAGATTGGACGGTAGCTAATGTCACTCCAATATTCAAAAAGGGAGGTAGAGAGAAAACAGGGAATTATAGACCAGTAAGCTTAACATCGGTATGGGGAAAATTCTTGAATCCATTATCAAGGACTTTATAGCAGAGTATTTAGAAAGCAGTGGCAGGATCAGACAGAGTCAGCATGGATTTATGAAGGGGAAATCATGCTTGACAAATCTGTTGGAATTCTTTGAAGATGTAACTAGTAGAGTTGACCAGTAGATGTGGGATATTTGGACCTTCAGAAAGCGTTTGACAAAGTCCTATACAAGAGATTATTGTACAAGATTGAAGCACATGGGATTGGGGGAAGTGTATTGAGATGGATAGAAGACGGTTGGCAGAGAGGAAACAAAGAGTAGGAATTAATGGGTGTTTTTCAAATTGGCAGGCAGTAACTAGTGGAGTGCCACAGGAATTGGTGCTGGGACCCCAGTTAATCACAATATATATGAATGATTTGGATGAGGGGACAAAATGTAACTTCTCAAAGTTTGCAGATGATACCAAGTTGGGTGGGAGGGCGAACGGTGATGACGATGCAGAGATCCTTCAGAATGATACATAGAAACATAGAAACATAGAAAACTACAGCACAAAACAGGCCCTTCGGCCCCACAAGTTGTGCTGAACATATCCCTACCTTTTAGGCTACCTATGACCCTCCATCCTATTAAGTCCCATGTACTCATCCAGGAGTCTCTTAAAAGACCCTATTGAGTTTGCCTCCACCACCACTGACGGCAGCCGATTCCACTTGCCCACCACCCTCTGTGTGAATAACTTCCCCTGAACGTTTCCCCTGTACCTACACCCCAGCACCTTAAACCTGTGTCCTCTCATAGCAGCCATTTCCACCCTGGGAAAAAGCCTCTGAGAGTCCACCCGATCTATGCCTGTCAACTTCTTATATACCTCTATTAGGTCTCCTTTCATCCTACATCTCTCCAAGAAGAAAAGACCGAGCTCCCTCAGCCTATCCTCATAAGGCATGCCACTCAATCCAGGCAACATCCTTGTAAATCTCCTCTGTACCCTTTCAATCTTTTCCACATCCTTCCTGTAATGAGGCGACCAGAACTGAGCACAGTACTCCAAGTGGGGTCTGACGAGGGTCTATATAGCTGCATCATTATCCCCGGACTCCTAAACTCAATCCCTCGATTGATAAAGGCCAGCACACCATACGCCTTCTTAACCACCTCTTCCACCTGCGGGGCCGATTTTAGAGTCCTATGGACCCGGACCTCAAGGTCCTTCTGATCCTCCACAGTACTAAGTGTCTTTCCCTTTATATTGTACTCCTTCATCCAATCTGGACAGATTGGGTGAGTGGGCTAATCAATGGCAGATGCAGTATAATTTGAATAAGTGTGAGGTTATTCACTTTGGAAGCAAAAACAAGGCGGCAGATTACTACCTGAATGGCTGTAAATTGGGAGTGGGGAGTGTGCAGCGGGACCTGGGTGTCCTTGTTCACCAGTCACTGAAGGTAAGCATGCAGGTGCAGCAGACGGTAAAGAAGGCAAATGGCATGTTGGCCTTCATTGCGAGAGGTTTCGAGTACAGGAGCAGGGTTGTGTAGTTGCAATTATACAGGGCCTTGGTGAGGCCACACCTCGAGTATTGTGTGCAGTTTTGGTCTCCTTTTCTGAGGAAGGGTGTTCTTGCTCTCGAGCGAGTGCAGCAAAGATTTACCAGGCTGATTCCAGGGACTGATGTATGAGGAGAGATTGACTAGGTTAGGATTGTTTTCGCTGGAGTTCAGATGAATGAGGGGGGATCTCATAGAGACTTATTAAATTGTAACAGGACCAGACAAGGTTTATGCAGGGAGGATGTTCCCAATGGTGGGGATGTCCAGGACCAGGGGTCACAGACTGAGGATTCAGGGTAGACTATTTAGGACGGAGGTGAGAAAACACTTCTTCACCCAAAGAGTGGTGAGCCTGTGGAATTCATTACCACAGGAAGTAGTTGATGCCAAAACATTGAATGTATTCAAGAGGCGGCTGGATATAGCACTTGGGGCGAATGAGATCAAAGTTTATAGGAAAAAGCAGGATTAGGCTATTGAGTTGGATGATCAGCCATGATCGGAATGAACGGTGGAGCAAGCTCGAAGGGCCAAATGGCCTCGTCCTGCTCCTATCTCCTTTATTTCTATGAAACTGAAGCACCCGGAGGAAACCCACACAGACAAGGGGAGAATGTGCAAATTCCAGACAGACCGGGAATCGAACCCGGGTCCCTGCTGCTGTGAGGCAGCAATGCTAACCACAGTGCCACCATGCCACTCCTGTTAGATGGTTCTAACAGTGACTTTTGTTACATTTTTTATCATTTAGAAGAAATTAAGATAATGCTAAATGGAATAGAAAGCTAACTATTACAAATAGGTTACAAGCTGAATTAGCACTAGGTCACAGTGAGTTATGTTAGTGATGCAACAAACACACTGATTTTTTTTATATGATGGTAACACTTCATGGCAATCAAACTGAATGCCAATACAGACAAAACTAGAAACCTGCCCTGTTCAATTGTGATGGGCTAAATCTTACCAAAAAATGACACAGTGTTGTTTCCGGTGTGTAAATAGTATTGTTTCTGTCCAGGGAAACAGGCCAGTCTTCTCTCCAGAACTTACTACACTCTGCCAAAAAAAACAAGGGGGCGTGTTTCATGCCGTCATACGGGAGGCGGGGGGGGGGGGGGGGGGGGGGGTCCTCAATATGCTGGTAAAACCCAGCTGCTCAGAGATCGGGCTGCCATCTTTAGAGGGCGCACCGATCAAAACCTGAGTAACTCCCTCCATCTCCCCCCACCGGCCCACCACAGAAGTCTCAGGGGCTCCCCCCCAAAACACCTGATCGGAGTTAGCATCTCTCTACTCACTGCTCCCGATCGTCAGCCTCCTCACCCCGGTCCTGCCCGGCAAACATCAGGCCCTTATCCCGATCATCGGCCCTCTCCTCCCGCACTCGGTCATTGGTCCTCCCTCCCCCCACTATCTGAGCTGGCATATACTCCAATGCCCACCCCCCACACCTCCCCCGCACCCCCCCCCACCCCCCCACACACCCCCCCTCCCGTCCATCCCCCGCATCCCCCCCCCGCACCTTCGCTGGCATCCCCAGCTCCTCCAGCCGCTCCCAGCCACCACCACATATAAATGAAACCCCCCCACCCGCTGTGAGGCTCACACTGGGGCCTGCCCCTTGGCACAGGTTGACACTGCCAGGTTGCACCATCCGGTGGGCACATCTGTGTGAACCTGTTGTAAACGGGGTCAATATATGGCAGAGGTCAATATTTGGTGAGGGGGCAGGTTAGAAACAATTAAATGCATTCAAATTCATGTCAAGCAGGTTCACGCCAGTTATGGCCATGAATCTGATGACATCGCCAGTGAGGGACGGGAAAATTCCAAAATTGCTAACTCACTGGCGAGAGCTGCGACTTCTGGATCTTGAGCCCCCGCTGGCATTCGCATGGACGGCGAGTGTGGGCACAAGATTGTCCCCATCGGCTATGAAAGATAGAATTCCTTAAAATTCTAATGTGATGCCTCACATAGGTTTTATTTATAAAGAATCTGTCTTCTCCCTTGTTGAGCCTCCTCCTTATCTTTGATTCTCTTGTTCATTCGCCATTTTCTCACCAAAAAGACAGCAATTTAGGAATGTGGTAATAAGAACATAGGCTGGAATTTTCTGCCCTCCTCGGCTGGTTTTACCCACAGTGGAGGCAGTGAGCTGTTGCCACCGGCGGTACCTTCCAGTCCCACTGAAGTCAAAGGCAGCTTGCATGGCTTAACAGCCCCGCCTCTGGGGAATCCACCATGGGGGGGTCAACTCCAGTGAGACCAGAAGACCCTGCCGGTCGGGAGGACCGGAAAATCCCACGCAATTCCATCAACAGGAACAGGTGTAGACCATTCAGTCTTTCAAACATGCCATTCATTTAGAACACAGCTGATATGTGTCTTCACTCTAGCTATCTGCTTTGATTCCATAACACTTAATACTTTTCATAGAATCATAGAAGCCCTATAGTGCAGAACGAAGCCATTCGGCCCATTGAGTCTGCATTGACAACAATCCCACTCAGGCCCAATACCTGCTAGTCCCCCTGAACAAAAATAATTTCAGGTATTATAAGTTTTGGCTCAGTTTTTCACCTGTCCTATAGAGAAGCACTTGACCCGTATGCTGTTACAATGTAACCGGTGACAACTTTGTATCAGATGTAATGTGACCAATGATAACAAGCTGTAAGAGTCAGCTAACCCAGTAAACCATGGAACCAATTACAGAATGATATGATGGTCAGCTGACCAGCTGACTCACTATAAATAAGAACTTAAGAATTGTGGGGAACTTGGATTGGCCCAGGGTGAGGCCCTTAGTTTAGAGTAATGAAGTTTCTTTATTAAACTTTTCTTTGATTTACAAGTTGGAGTAAATTTTGTTATATGTTTATTGTCTGCATTTGAAGTGTTCCTTCTGAAAAAGCATTTGTCAGTATCCAATGAATCTCTATACTGCAGAAGAGGCCATTCGGTCCATTGAGTCTGCACTGACTCGCTGACAGAGTATCCTACCCAGGCCCACCCCCCACCCTATCCCTGTAACCCCAAACATTTACCATGGCCAATCCACCTAACCTGCACATCTTTGGGAGGAAACCAAAGCACCTGAAGGAAACCGACGCAACACAGGAAAAATGTGCAAACTCCACACAGACAATAATCCAAGGCTGGAATTGAACCATGAAAATTGGTCCATGAAGCTGTGAGGCAGCACTGTGCCACTGTGTCGCCCAAATGATGCAAAAGGAATACACTATATCAGGAATTGTGAGCTTGAATTTGTGGTGCGCTCCCTGGTAAAATATAACAATGTCGACTCAACCTTTGATCTGTGTTTTAATAATAGTGAATTTTATCCGTGTATGAGAAACACAATAGCTATTGTTATTCACAATTGTACACCTAACGATACTCTTCCAAGCCACGTTTCATGCCTCACTAAATATATCAATATGTCAATCAGATAAGTCACAATAAGTGAAGGAAATTAATAAACTGCAAAGTGCAGGCTCCATATCATCTTTAAATTTATGGTCTTAGCTATTCCTTCCCCGAATTACCTTCCTTGTACCACTTAATTACAAACTGGACTGTTCTGCATTTTGCCCAATGGAGCTAATTAAACTTTACCTATGTCTTAGTAGCCTAGCAGAAATTGAGCAGGTAGGCATTTTGAAACAAGCAAGTTACCTACACACTCAGGTCCCAACTCTTCCTCACCATTTAATTGTATGGAAGAAAGCCATTTGACCCATCATGGCCCTGCCAGTCGATAAGGAACCATCCTGTCCAATCCTACTTTCCTGTTCTAGGTTCCAAACCATCTCTGATATCAGCTTTGACACAGGTTCATCCAGACATGAAACGTTGGCTCTATTCACTCTCCACAGATGCTGTCAGACCTGCTGAGAGTTTCCAGCATTTTCTGCTAATGGTTCAGATTCCAACATCCGCAGTATTTTGCTTTGATCTGATATTGACCTGCGTGATTCTATTGGCGGCTTATTTGCTCACTTAAAACAGGTGGGAACTCATGTCTTTATGCAAATCGGGATTCCATTGTGCCTGTGGGAGACCAATGACATTATAAACTGGGCTTGACCAAGAAAATTCCCAGGACTTTGCCACCAGGCTGGTCAGCAGCTGATGTGAAGAATGAAGGGGCCCCCAAATCATTCAAACAACTCTTGTAGTGTGAAGTCAGGTGGACCATGAGTGTCCTTTGATTCACACAAGCAAAGATGAGGCATAATCTTCCCCAGTCTCCACCCACCTCTCCACCATTTTCCTCTTGCGAGTGTTTCCAAAACCCTCTCTCTGCCAGCTGACAGCAACCACTCATATCATCTCCTTTACGCATTGCTTACAGGAAATGGACAAGCAGCAATCAAATGAGGCCAAGTGGTTAAAACAGCCATAGCTTCTTGTTGCCTCTGGTGGTTGGTAAGTTAACTCAGAAGATAGGTTTCCCACTGGAAACTTGCTTTGAATTAAAGCCCACCTTTATGAGTTATTAATTTGTTGTTTGTTCAACTCAAATTAAGATGATAGGGTTGTTGTTAACTTGGTGGGACCCCAACATTACAGACTGTGGTGAACCATTGTTGGTTACCACCAGGAGTGCTGAGCCATGGTTGGCCAGCACTATGGGTTTGTAGAGATGTTACTGTTGGGGTTAGGGTTGGGCTGTTTTACCTGTTAATATTGTCCTATGGTACACTCCAGTTGGCTCCGCCTTCCTGGAGATGTATAAAGGCCACTGCTCTGTCTGGTGACCCTTTAGTCTGGGATTGTATATTGTATATAGTAGCTCCGTTATTGTTGGTAATAAAAGCCTTTATTTCCCGGGTACAATCTCGCCTCCCGTGTGATTTATCGCGCATCACAGACCCTATCAGTACAATTACCATCAATGATGCCAGGGCATGTCACTGACAAAACCACCCCTCCATTTCCCTGGAAGGGTGCCTGTTGTGGAGAAAAACCACTGTGGAGTCCGTAAGATCCAAGTCAGTAAAAAAATCTTTCTTCAGTCATGGTTGGGAAAAAACTCAGGCAAGGAAAAGCTTCTCAAAATTTCACAACGATACAGCACCTTCTATAACTCTTCTTCCAGGTATTAATATTAGACTTTGTTAACAGTTGCTGATAGTTACAGGATCTTGCTAAACAGTTACTAATGGTTACATGATCTCGTTAAACAACCACTAGTCATTCTGATACATTCACCACTTGGTGGGTTTCCTTGACCTGACCAGTGACCTAGACAATAAATGACCTCCCCGCCCTGTCTGGAATTGAATTCCTTTATAAGATCATAAGACATCGGAGCAGAATTAGGCCATTCGGCCCATCGAGTCTGCTCCATCATTCGACCATGGCTGATAGGTTTCTCAACTCCATTCTCTTGCCTTTTCCCCATAATCTTTGATCCCCTTACCAATCAAGAACTTATCTATCTCTTTCTTAAATACACTCAATGACATGGCCCCCACACCCTTCTGTGGCAATGAATTTCTTAGATTCACCACCCTCTTGCTGAAGAAATTCTTCTCATCTCGGTTCTAAGGGGTCGTCCTTTTACTCTGAGGCTATGCCCTCGGATCCTAGTCTCTCCTACTAGTGGAAACATCTTCTCAACATCTACTCTAATCGGGCCTTTCAGTATTCTTATCTCCCTCATGTTTGCACAGGTTGTGAACAGTTTCAGGATGTCACGTATTCAGTGCCGGATTTAGACTTGGTGAGGCCCTAAGCAGTATAAAGCTTGGAGGCCCCTTGTTAAAAAGTTACACCAAAAGGTCACACAAAGGTACGTATCAAAACAGGACCTTGGGTCGCCACAAAAAAATTGAAAACAAAATTATGCCTTTTAATTATTTAATAGCAAGGTATTTAAAGTGAAAAATACAAATTATTTTCAAATGAATGCATTTACTGATTACACATTTGTCATTTTGCCATTTTAAAACTACACATAAAAATTTGCGACACAAGCCATTTCAAAAACTACAGAACACGTAAAAGCCACGTGTAATTTTAAAACACCTCAAAAAAAAATCTGAAATTTTGTGAGGCCCCTGCAGATTGTGAGGCCCTAAGTTGTAGCTTGTTTAGCTTATGCCTAAATCCGGCACTGCGCGTATTCCATGCTGCCCCTGAGTCTACTCTAAGGTTATCAAAGTGCATGATATTTTATATCAGCTCTAACTGCCTAACTGTCCCACTTCAATGTCAAACAGCAAAGACAGGCTAATCAACACTTTACATAGAAGAAAGGACAAAAGCCCGGTTGAACAAGTTGCATAATTCAAGCACTCTTTCCCCCTTCCTTTCATTGAATGTCTAACATGATGCAGCAAATTGCTGAAAAACATATGAAGCAACAGATACACGAGAAGAAAAACAACAACAGCTGGCTAACTCAGCAGGTTCAATTCCTTTCCTTGTCATGTTCCTTGCTGTCTATCCATACTATCTTCCAGTTCCAATGTTGATTCAAAACTCATTTGTTCATTTCACAGATGCTGCCTGACCTGCCGAGTGCTTCCTGCATTTGCAGTTTTTGTTTCAGAATTCCACAATCAGCAGTTCTTGTTTATTGAAAAAGACACATGGAGGGACTAGCTTGCCGCAATCTATAATTAAGCATAGCTTGGTTCAAGTGGCAGTATTCTCGTGCCCGAGTCAGAAGGCTTTGTTAATTGAAAATCAGACAAGATCTATTCCTCATATTTGATTGTCCACTTTGCACTTCTGGGCCCAGGCAATCCATTGGTCCAGATTTAGCAGTCAGTGGTTAATGAATGGTGCTCTCTTTCATTACATTTACAGCTGCCCACAGACTTCTCATGGACTTTTGAGCAACAACTTACAGAAGTCCAAAACTACATCACATTCTTTACAGGTTATCTGGGACATGTATGAATAGAACAGGCAACAGCATGCCTCTGCCGTCAGTCAGATTGAAGAATCCTTACTGAGACTTTGAAGAGGTGGTTTAACGTGGTTGAGTGCTTGTGATTGGGTTAAATTGGTCTAAATTCTAAGCATGCCTGGTGGCACGAACTGATATCTTCTGCATCCCATTCCAGTGTATCAGGCTGTGTGAGAGCAACCCCCTTGGGAGAGGCAAGTTGTCACTATTAAAATGTTGCTCACGCAATTAGAGCAATATTGACATGAGTTTTGCAATTTAACATAGGCACCACCGGTTTCCTGAAATTCCTGGAATTCTCCAGGCAAGAACTTAGTGGCAATTGAGAGTGATGAAGAAAAGACAGGAAAATAAGTTAAGAAATACTCAGTACTCAAAGCTGCTCTCTGACCTGCTTATATGAATCAAATTGTTCACAGTATTTGAGCCAAGAGGTTATTTTACACTCTTTGAAAGTTCAGAGGTGTAATTTGCACTTTGGAACTGTGAACTTTTCCATCAACATAGGTGTCACTTAGGTTTTGTTAAGTGTAATGAAAGAGAGCACGATTCATTCACTACTGCCTGCTAAATCTGGACGAATGGATTGCCTGGGTCCAGAAGTGCAAAGTGGAAAATCAGATATGAGGAATAGTTTGCAGGGAATAGAGTTTGTCTGATTTTCAATTAACAAGTGGCAACAAAGCCTTTTGTTACTTTAAACCGCTGGTGAGAACTAAAATGATGTGGAGATGCCAGCGTTGGACTGGGGTAAACACAGTAAAAAGTCTTTCAACACCAGGTTAAAGTCCAACATGTTTATTTGTAGCAAACGCCACTAGCTTTCGGAACTGGCTGTTCCTTCGTCAGGTAGGTGGGAGTTCTGATCACAAACAGGGCATACAAAGACACAAACTCAATTTACATGAATAATGATTGGAATGTGAGTCTTTACAACTAATCAAGTCTTAAAGGTACAGACAATGTGAGTGGAGAGAGCATTAAGCACAGGTTAAAGAGATGTGTATTGTCTCCAGACAGGAAAGTTAGTGAGATTTTGCAAGTCATGGGGGTTACAGATAGTGTGACATGAACCCAAGATCCCTGTTGAGGCCGTCCTCATGTGTGCGGAACTTGGCTATCAGTCTCTGCTCAGCGACTCTGGGCTGTCGTGTATCGTGAAGGCCGCCTTGGAGAATGCTTACCCGAAGATCAGAGGCGGAATGCCCGTGACCATGAACTAAAATGACCAGGAGCAGCAGCAAGTATTCCAGCCTGCTGCTCACAAACTTGCAGATACATGGGAGCCAGAGGTGCAACAGAGGTTTGCAGCTCATAAGAGGCATTGCCCAGCTTACAGAGTTCACAAACAGAGGATAAGCTTCCTCCATGTGTCACAACATCAGTGTCTGAGAAGATTGAGGGCATCATAACGTTTGAACCCTGAGGGAATACGCCTTCTGCTAACTGGGCTGTCGGCCACACTGTATCAGTGACTGTGGAAGCTCAACTTCTTTGCCTCCAGGGCTCTGACAGAATCATTGGCGGGTTCTTACAGTCAACTCACAAATACGTAAAACAGGTTACTGTCTGCTTCTTTGCTAAGGCCAGCAGTTTTGACAACTTTTCCTGTGATGCTATCAGCCACAGTGGATGAAAGCTCAGGTGAAGGCACCCACAGATCACACATGTAGTCAAGTATGCTTGTCTTCATTGGTTGGGGCATTGTGTATAAAAATTGGCAGGTCATGCTGCAGTTGTACAGAACCGTAGTTAGGCCTCATTTGGACTTTTCTGTACAATTCTGGTTGCCACACTACCACAAGGATGTGGATGTTTTGGAGAGAGTACAGAAGAGGTTAACCTGTTGCCTGGTCTGGAGGGTATTAGCTATGAGGAGAGGTTGGATAAACTGTTTGTTCTCACTGGAACGACAGAGGTTGAGGGATGACCTGATAGAGGTTTATAAGATTATGAGTGGCATAGACAGAGTAGATAGTCAGATGCTCTTTTCTAGGTTAGAAAAGTCAAGTACTAGGGGATATAGGTTTAAGGTGTGTGAGGAAAAGTTTAGAGGAGGTGTGCAATGTAAGTTTTTTACACCGAGCGTGGTGAATGTCTGGAACGCGCTGCCTGGGGAGGTGGTGGGAGCAGGTATGATAATGGCATTTAAGGGGCATCTAGATGCATACATGAAAAGGATGGGAATGGAAGGATATGGACTCTGTAAGTGCATATGGTTTTAGTTTAAGCAGGCATCATGATCGGCGCAGGCTTGAAGGGTTGAATGGCCTGTTCCTGTGCTGTATTGTCTTTGTTCTTTGTATGAGTGTTGATCAAACAGAAATGCTTCCCCTCCATCAATGTGCAGCTGGTGTGAAACCACATCAAAATCTTTATGCAGGTGTGTGCAAGATCCCTATGCAGCTGTCATGAGGTTTTCGAAGTACAGCAGCCCTCTTGCCCTAATCTCTCTTCAGCTTGAGCAGATTTCCCAGCCAGCTGCTTGGAGACAAGGGATCTCCACTTTCAACGTGGCTGATGACAGCTCTCAGAAAGGAATGAGGTTATGGAACTGATGCAATGAATGGCAAAGCAACATGACATGTGTCACTCAACAAACATCAGCATGTTGAAGAGGTACCTCAAGTACCTGTACAGATGTGGAAGCGTCCTTTTGTATGCAGCAACCAGCAGCCAAAATTCTCCAGTCTCGCTGTAGGGAATGGAAATTTGGCTGAGCTCCAAATTCTCTGTTCTCTCTGGCAGCAGTGGCAGGATGAATGAGTTTGGAGAATCCCAGCCAGCGTCTCCGGGATGGATATGGTGTATTGTGGCCTGCACAGCAGCAAGGTTGGACAGTCGGAGAAATAATACAAAGATCACCCGATCTCTTCAGATGATTCCGAGGAGGAGGAAGAAGAGGAGACGAAGAATGGGGAGGACAATGATGACTGCAGTTGGTACGGGTAATGCACCAGCAGCAGCACACATTGTGCCGGGATCTCCTCATTATTACAAGGTTCACCTAGATCCCACCAGTGCACACATCGAAACAATCCTGCAAACACTCAAACCTGCCTTTCATGGCCCCCAGCATAGAACAAAGAAAAAAGAATAAAGAAAATTACAGCACAGGAATAGGCCCTTTGGCCCTCCAAACCTGCACTGACCATGCTGTCCGACTGATCTAAAACCCCTTACTCTTCCAGGGACCATATCCCTCCATTCCCATCCTATTCATGTATTTGTCAAGACACCCTTTAAAAGTCACTCTTGTATCTGCTTCCACTACCTCTCTCAGCAGCAAGTTCCAGGCATCCACCACCGTCTGTGTAAAATACTTGCCTCGTACATCTCCTTTAAACCTTGCCCCTCGCACCTTAAACCTGTGCCCCCTAGTAATTGACTCTTCCATCCTGGGAAAAAGCTTCTGACTATCCACTCTGTCCATGCCCCTCATAATCTTGTAGACTTCTATCAGAACACCCCTCAACCTCCGTCATTCCAGTGAAAACAAACCAAGTTTCTCCAACCTCTCCTCATGGCTAATGCCCTCCATACCAGGCAACATCCTGGTAAATCTTATCTGTACCCTCTCCAAAGCCTCCACATCCTTCTGTTAGTGTGGCGACCAGAATTGAACACTATATTCCAAGTGCGGCCTAACTAAAGTTCTATAAAGCTGCAACATGACTTGTCAATTTTTAAACTCAATGCCCTGGCCGATGAAGACAAGCATGCCATATGCCTTCTTGACTACCTTCTCCACCTGCATTGCCACTTGCAGTGACCTGTGTACCTGTACACCCAGATCCCTCTGCCTATCAATACTCTTAAGGGTTCTGCCATTTACCGTATATTTCCCATCTGTATTAGACCTTCCCAAATGCATTACCTCACATTTGTCCGGATTAAACTCCATCTGTCATCTCTCCAACCAAGTCTCCAACCGATTTATATCCTGCTGTATCCTTTGATGGTCCTCATCGCTATCCACAAATCCACCAACCTTTGTATCACCCGCAAACGTACTAATCAAGCCAGTTCCATTTTCCTCCAAATCATTTATATATATATATATGTACATATATATATATTACAAATAGCAAAGGTCCCAGCACTGATCCCTGAGGAATGCCACTTGTCACAGCCCTCCATTCAGAAACACACCCTTCCACTGCTACCCTCTGTCTTCTATGACCGAGCCAGTTCTGTATCCATCTTGTCAGCTCACCTCTGATCCCGTGCAATCATCAATTGTCTTCCTGTTTTTCATCACACAACTGTAAATACCACTGTCAGCCTGCAACCAAAAATGGGCATGATGGGAAAGTGGAACAGAAGAATAATCTCTGTGGCTCAGATTTAAGACAGAAACTTAACTTTCTAACAATGAGTGACATGCCCATCTATATTCCCTGATGCAAGTAAATATGTGCTGAAAGTTTTCGCACTTACTTTTCCAGCAATTCTCTCTGTGCCTTCTGCCGAGTTTTAGGCAGGTTGCTTTAACTAGTCAATATTGTTGACTCACATCCTGTGAGGACTTCACCATAGAATCCAGCTGTAAAGACACAACCACCGGCACATGAGGCAGCAGGTGGGACATTGATTGAAGGTGGGTAAGAGATGGAAGCATCACATGTCCCCTTCCACCATCACCCCTCTCATGGCCCAGCCACACTTCCCTCCCAGCAATGAGCTGGAGGGTAACTTCACTGCAGATCAATGGGGAGATGAATGACAAAGGCTGGGATATCATTTGTTGTATTTAATGTGGCATTGATCGTTTACAAGCCATTGCTGAAGGCCTGCATGTATGTGGTTGATTGCTATGTTTGATGCTCCATGCAGATGATCACTCTTTCCATGAGTGAAGATATTATCACAAAGACCTTTGGCATTGTGCCAATCATGCCTGAGAAAGACTCCTTCACTTTGTTCACAAGTGTGCACAAATATGCGGTTAGACCTGTTAGTATAACACACATTCTCTGCTGCTGCTCCAAAAGGATCATGTTCATTGATAGCTCTTAAGGTACAGCATCTGAATCCAGCTGAACAGAGCTTGGAAAGTCCTACGCTTTCCAATGTGGTGAGTCCACTTCTATCGACTCAACTATCTCTCTTCTAACGTGTATAAAATTATGAAAGGCATAGATAGGGTGAACGGTGGGAAGCTTTTCCCCGGGTCGGTGGTGACGTTCACAAGGGGTCATAGGTTCAAGGTGAAGGGGGGGAGGTTTAACACAGATATCAGAAGGACATATTTCACACAGAGGGTCGTGGGGGCCTGGAATGTGTTGCCGGGCAAGGTGGTGGAGGCGGACACACTGGGAACGTTTAAGACTTATCTAGACAGCTATATGAACGGAGTGGGAATGGAGGGATACAAAAGAGTGGTCTAGTTTGGACCAGGGAGCGGCGCGGGCTAATTGTTCCTGGTTTCTCGCTTCAAGGCTTCATTCTATGATCATCTTGCTGGTGCCAGTACAGAGTGAGACTGCGGATAGTTGGGAACCTGTCTCGGGGGCAGGGAATTCATATGGTGTTCGTGGAAGTGGAAATGACTAGGGTTGGGAAGCATTTTCCGATCGGGGCCATTGTGATCTCCTGGACTCGTTTCGATCGCCTCAGGGGGTCGGAGAGGAATTTCCCAGATTTTTTTTTTCCCCATATTGGCCCTGGGGTTTTTCACTCTGGGTTTTCGCCTCTCCCTGGAGATCACATGGTCTGGAATGGGGGGGTGGGGGTAAGTTAATAGGTTGTAATGAACAAAAGCATCGTAGCTGTGAGGGACAGCTCGGTGGATAGGATATTGGTATGTAGATAGGCTGGAAAATTGGGCGGGGATCCTGGATTCAGGATTCAATCCTGGACCGGGGAGCGGCGCGGGCTTAGAGGGCCGAAGGGCCTGTTCCTGTGCTGTATTGTTCTTTGTTTGTTCTTTGTGTGAGTCATTGGGCTAAATCTAACAGTTGTGGTGGTGGCCCCATCCACTGGGCAGTGAGGCTGTGTCTACCCCACTGTGATCATTTCCAGGAATCTTGACGGGATTAAGTCCTTGTTGACCCTATTATAGAAAGGATATTATTAAACTAGAAAGAGTGCAGAAAAGATTTACTAGGATGCTACTGGGACTTGATGGGTTGAGTTATAAGGGGAGGCTGGATAGACTGGGACTTTTTTCTCTGGAGCGTGGGAGGCTGAGGGATGATCTTATGGAGGTCTATAAAATAATGAGGGGCACAGATCAGCTAGATAGTCAATATCTTTTCCCAAAGGTAGGGGAGTCTAAAATTAGAGGGCATAGGTTTAAGGTGTGAGGGGAGAGATACAAAAGTGTCCAGAGGGGCAATTTTTTCACACAGAGGGTGGTGAGTGGAACAAGCTGTCAGAGGTAGTAGTAGAGGCGGGTACAATTTTGTCTTTTAAAAAGCATTTAGATAGTTACATGGGTACGATGGGTATAGAGGGATATGGGCCAAATGCGGGCAATTGGGATTAGCTTAGGGGTTTTTTTTAAAAAGGGCAGCATGGACAAGTTGGGCTGAAGGGCCTGTTTCCATGCTGTAAACCTCAATGACTCCATGATCTCTATGACCACTTATCAGCCTGCTGTCAGGGTTTTCAGGGCTTTTGGGGAAAGGATTCTGCCTCCGAGAGATGCCAGCCAATCGGAGGGCAAGGAGCACCAGTCCCAGCAGCTGCATCAGGTGTGATGGTCTCTGCTGCCACTCCAGTATGGCCAGGATGAAGAACAGCAGTGAAGGCCCAAGAGAGCGAATTAGTGGGGCAGCCTCGCTAGGACCAGTCAGTCACCCCCTCCCTAGTCAGGGGTTTGATGGTGGGGTGTTGGTGTGGAGAGCAGAAGTTCTCCCCAAAGGGTGGCCTTGCTGTCTGTGGGGCAGAGCATTCCTAAATCTGATTGGTCCTCCTCCAGCCCCAGGCCACAGGGTTTACCATTAATTCACCACTTAAGGGCTTCGATTGGCCGAGGGGCAGGACGACTGACTTTCCCTGGCATAATTGGGAGGAACCAGGGAGGTAATGGGCTCTCTACCCTGTGACTTCATACCCACTTAAACTGCCTCCCACCTCCCAACTCACTCCAAGAGGTCGGAGACATGAATTTCCACCAATTGTGTCAAACTCCAACTATCTCCCTAAGTGCTACTCCCATTAATCTGTTCTAGTGCATGGTCTGCATATGTTCTGTGCCCTCAGAGGGAATGATCGTCTGCGCAACCTAGGCCACTTCTAGCTGGATATGCGAAGATCCTATGGGATACGTAAGACAATGAATGAGTATTGTGAAGGTATGAATGCTCATTATGCATATGATCACATCAACATGGTTGGTATTTAATTCTGTCACTCAGTAACTGGCAGGACCCCATATCCCAATCTCCTATGACCAGGCTGTTAATCTCCAAAGCCTCCTCCTCAGCAGATGCTAGTTGAGATATGGCTGGTGGGACCACCCCTGCTTCTTCCTGGTGTTCTCTGCACTCTTCTCCTGCAAGGAGGAAAAGATACCCATGAGTGAGAATGATTGAATATGTTCACCCAATAGATGGGGAACGTTTGTTGAGGATAGCTATGAAGAGATGGACATCACACTAAATAACGGTGAGAATGAGTGTCACTTGTGAATGGATAGATGGGAATGCGAGGAGGTACATAGACAAAGGGGGATGGGTTCAGCAGCAAAGTAACTTGGCTTGAGGAATGATGTGTTGGCGTATGCTTGAGAAGGCAGAGTGGGGGGTGGGGGGGAGGTGAATGGGGGGGTTAGATTGATACCCCGATACCCCCTTCGGGATACAGGGGAATGTGGCATTGTCCTCACCTTTCCCATGCCGATTAAATCATTAAATCACATTTTGTATTGAATCAAGCAGCATGTTCCTGCTGCTGACCTTCTATGAAACCACAAAGCTTCCCTGCTTTGTGTCATCTACAGGGTCCTTTGTCCCATCAGTAGGGAAGGATGTCTCACTCCAGCTCTTTACAGCCCCCAACTGAACATCCAGGAGATGTCCTTAAAGCTGGACACAACATTCGCCTGTCTCAATTTCATACCAACAGATGTGCGGCCATTTAGAACTTTAAAGTGTTTTTGACTGGATGTTTGGAGTGTCCCTTTCAACGCTGGAGTTGAAGTTGTGTCGTGCACCATTGTCCGTGGCCCAGCTGATGTTAGATGGATCCAAAATACAGAAATAAAATGATAATGAAGTGGCTCAGTTAAAAAGTCACAAACAGATGCGTTGCATCTACTTCCGGGTTCCCAACATGCATTATTTATTACCTCTTACATTTCACTCTGGGCTGTTCTATCACTTCTATTCAGGAAAGTAGCCCAATCTGGCTGCTGATTTTTGCATTCAAAGCCTGGATACAGTGGTCTGACTGCAGTAGACAGTGCGCTAAGTAGACAGGAGATTAACAGTGCAGTAGACTGCACGACTCTGCGCTGTCGTGTGTCGTGAAGGCCGCCTTGGAGAACGCTTACTTGTCACTGTTTGAGAGCACATTTCCACTCCATCTGACGAAGGAGCAGCGCTCCGAAAGCTAATGGTGTTTGCTACCAAA
This sequence comes from Mustelus asterias, assembly GCF_964213995.1. Lineage (NCBI taxonomy): Eukaryota > Metazoa > Chordata > Chondrichthyes > Carcharhiniformes > Triakidae > Mustelus > Mustelus asterias. Next base: position 118,922,783 of record NC_135803.1, on the reverse strand, counting down.
TAAACCTGTTGGACTTTAACCTGGTGTTGTTAAAACTCTTACTGTGCAGTAGACAGTACCATAGCTAATTGTCCTAGTTTGATTAATTTATTTCACAAGGTGGAATGAAACTATTCCAGGTTGTGCTTCACAGAAGATCGAGGCTAAGAAGTGATAAAGATTCCTCTGGCTGAAACAAGGGAACACAGTAAGAGTTTTAACAACACCAGGTTAAAGTCCAACAGGTTTATTTGGTAGCAAATACCATTAGCTTTCAGAGCACTGCTCCTTCGTCAGATGCATCTTGTGTGGCTTTTGCTACCAAATAAACCTGTTGGACTTTAACCTGGTGTTGTTAAACTTCTTACTGTGAAACAAGGGAGCACAAGACAGCCAAACTCATTAGGCCTGATTTTAACTCTGTCAAGTGGGTGGTGTTAGATCAGGGATATTAACTCAAAAATGCCTTTGGTCCTCCAAATCTCATTTCATCCGTTGTAGCATTTGGACTTGCAAATCTTTATCCCTCGCCAGGTATGGTGCAGCACCATGGCCCAGTGGTTAGCACTGCTGCCCCACAGTGCCAGAGACCCGGGTTCAATTCCGGCCTCAGGTGACTCTGTGTGGAATTTGCACGTTCTCCCAGTGTCTGTATGGGTTTCCTCCGGGTGCTCCGACATCATTGGAGTGTGGGTTAGGTTGATTTGCCATGGTAAATTGCTCCTTAGTGTCAGGGGCTTAGCAGTTTAAATACATGGGGGATGGGGCCTGTGTGGGATTGTTGTCAGTGCAAACTTGATGGATTGAATGGCCTCCTTCTGCACTGTAGGGATTCTATGATTCTACACTTAACTCTTGTTAGAATATCTGCTGATGTAGAAGTTAGCAGGCTGAATCCTCCCATCCCAGGACTAAGTTCATTGGCAAGGACAGTAACGTGGAGTGTTTCCTGCTGCAGAAACTGGCGGGAAAATGTGACAAATCATCCAGTCCCAAACTCTTCATTAATGCAGCTGGATGTTTTGCGCTCCATTCAATGATAGGGCAGGCTTGGAGGACACTGAACTAAATCCGGATGGTTAACCTCCCTCACCCACTTTGTGTGTTTTGGGGCCCAGAGTTGCCAGCGCCTTCCATCCTGAACTCTGGAGGCAGCTGCAGACATTGTTCAGGCGTGTCCTGACATCTGCATGCCACATTATTCCAAACATGTTCCTTATGGGCATGTTTTCCCATTGGCACCATGGAGAATCAGACATGGGTGGCCGGGCCTTCATCTGCATCCCTTTAGCGGAATGCAAATGAGGTTCTCCCTGGCCTCCAGAGGGCTTCCCAATCTGCCGTGGTGGACATCAGTGGAAGATCCTGCAGGAAAGTCATGTATTAGTATACAGGGGATTTATGCTGGCCTAAAACCAATTTTTAAGCCTCCACCAAATTCTTCCCTCCTGCCCACAACTGATTTTGATTTGATTTGATTTATTATGGTCACTTGTATTTACATACAGTGAAAAGTATTGTTTCTTGCATGCTATACAGACAAAGCATACCATTCATAGATAAGGAAAGGAGAGAGTTTAGAGTGTAGTGTTACAGTAATAGCTAGGGTGTAGAGAAAGATCAACTTAATACGAGATCGGTCCATTCAAAAGTCTGATGGCAGCAGGGAAGGAGCTGTCCTTGAGTCAGTTGGTACATGTCCTTAGACTTTTATATCTCTTTCTCGATGGAAGAAGGTGGAAGAGAGAATGTCCGGGGTGTGTGGGGTCCTTAATTATGCTGGCTGCTTTTCCGAGGCAGCAGGAAGTATAGACAGTGTCAACGGGTGGGGGGCTGGCTTGAGTGATGGACTGGGCTTCTTTCACGACCCTTTGTAGTTTCTTGCAGTCTTGGGCAGAGCAGGAGCCAAACCAAACTGTGATACAACCAGAAAGAATGCTTTCTATGGTGCATCTGTAAAAGTTGGTGAGCGTCTTCACGGACATATCAAATTTCCTTAGTCTTCTGAGAAAGTAGAGGTATTGCTGGCTTTCTTAACTATAGTGTCAGCATGGGGGACCAGAACAGGTTGTTGATGATCTGGACACCTAAAAGGTCGATGACTATCTCATTAATTTTGTCAGTGACTATCTCCTTCGTTTTGAAGCTGCTGGGGGAGGGGCGGGCAATCTTCCTTTCACTGATACATAAAAACAAGACAGAATCACACCACTATCAACTAAATTAAATCAACATTAATAAGAAGAAGAGCATTGAAGGTGGAATTACAGCAAAATGAAGCATATGTGTTTCCTCCAAGATCAGACCAGCATAATGTACAGAGAAATATAGAAATCTTTCCTGTCACCTGGTGGTAAAGCTTTCAAAAGCATAGTGGAAGTAATCATGGTAAATACAAGAAGGAATTGAAAATTGTTCCTGGGAGATGGAGTGGGAAAGAAAGATATGCACTCCACCTTAAACTCTTGCAGGCAGTGGAATGTGCCGAAGAGTTTAGAATCCTTAATTTTAACGATATTTGTTTTTCAGGAAATAATATAAGCTGCAAAGGAATACATTTTGTCGACGTGTAAGACAAAGGGTAACGATAAAACTGCTGCTGTCATTTTGTGATTAGCTGTGTACACAAATTATTTAAGCAATGCTTATCTGTGTACTAAAAAGACTCTTAACACACATTTCATACATTACCAATGATATTTTAGATGGTACTCTCCCTCTAGTAATACAGTACAGGGATTATTAAAACCCTAACTGTAAAGTCAGACAATAACTGCTTGTGCAGTGCTAGCTTTCAGCCACTAGAGATCAATCTTGGTATTTTTTTCAATACTTCCTCCGTCAGTATGGCTCAGCTATTCACTGGATGAACATACTGGAGTACATGGGAGCTTAGCATTTACTGCCATTCCTCTTCAGCTTTACTTCTGTCAAAAACCTGGGCTGATACCAAGCACTCTTCTGCACCAATTTTAAACACGTCATGAATTCTGAAACGTAAAACAAACCACAGAATCACTCAAAGTTGAAAATCAATTTGTTTAATGAACTATATGCCACCTTGGGTGGCACAGTGGTTAGCACTGCTGCCTCACAGCACCAGGGACTTGGGTTCGATTCCCGGCTTGGGTCTTTGTCTCTGTGCGGAGTCTGCACGTTCTCCCCGTGTTTGCGTGGATTTCCTCTGGGTGCTCCCACACCCTGAAAGACATGCATTGACCTGAACAGGTGCCGGAGTGTGGCGACGAGGAGTATTTCACAATAACTTCATTGCAGTGTTAATGTAAGCCTTATTTGTGACTAATAAATAAACTTTAACTTTATTCTCACGCTGGCCACCTTTGCAGTCTTCGAAAACGAAATTGCCAAACTGGTGCTGATGTTACGTCAAAACATACACAATCCTGTGCTTGTGGGCCCTTTTTTTGTACAGATTCATACAGAAAATACATTATTGGTTTTAATTTACCCATGCACAAAAGGTGAAAAGGTTACAACATACAGAAGACATGTTACAAAGAGACTACAGTGCCACAGATTAACCAAAGTAGTTAGGGATAAATGTTGCGGATCCATGCTGACAAGAACCTGCTGCTAACAACACTTCATTTATGAAGGTTACTTATTATGCATTGTTAGAGAGACGCAAGTTCATCGATTGTAATTCAATTCAAAGCCGACCCTGAAGGAGAAACAACACCATTCAAACTAGGTTTTGCCATGGATGGCACAGTGGCGCAGTGGTTAGCATTGCTGCTTCACAGCGCCAGGGACCCAGATTCGATTCCCAGTTTGGGTCACTGTCTGTGCGGAGCCTGCATGTTCTCCCTGTGTCTACATGGGTTTCCTCCGGGTGCTCCAGTTTCCTCCCACAGTCTGAAATACATGCTGGTTAGGTGCATTGGCTGTGCTGAATTCTCCGTCGGTGTACCCGAACAGGTGCCAGAGTGTGGTGACTCGGGGATTTTCACAGTAACTTCATTGCAGTGTTAATGTAAGTGACACTAATAAGTAAACTTAAAAACCTACCCCCACCCCTTCAAGAAGAACTTTCAACCAAGAAATGCACTTGCACTTCCAGAATTCTCTTCCTGTTCACTGAAAACAACTGCATTCTGAAAAATGTGTGTTTTTAACTTTCAGAATTATGCAAGATCGTTTGTACATATAGAAATATGTAACATTCAATCATGAAGTCTATTCCAAATAGGCAATCTTCTCCCAGAATGTGGTTGTTAATATTCAATCTTCTGCACAGATGTCACTGTTAGAATTGCACCAGGATGCAAGGGAAATATGAAAGATTACTGGATGATGCCACCTCAGGTAGATAAGTCCTTCAACTCACTTAGTTTTAGTGATAGTTGGTCACTAGATGGCCCGTTATCTACAGAAGGGATTAAGACAGAGGGTAATGTTAACAATTATGGGAAGAGGCAAGGTGAGGGCATGTCACATGGTCTAGGAAGAAATCATTACTTTTCATCAAGAAATCATTTTGGTTGAAGTAAATTATTTAATACACTAGTGAGCAGCTGTCAAATCATGGACCTTAGCAGGAGTGTGTTCCAGGCTTCTAGGATTTTCAAGGAATCACTTACTTGAATCTCGGTATACGGAATTGTCAGGTGAATAGATCAAACAAGACATATCTGTACTGTCACTTCTTTGAATTTTCAACCTCTCTGTAATTTGAATTCAAAATACTCATGCACTGCTAAAATTGTACCATAATTTGCATACAGCTTTCCCCATCACAACCAAGGCTCCAGCTCACTGATGTCTAACACTGGAGTTCTAAGTGACTGACTCCTTATTAGCAATTGAGGGCTAAAGACTGAGTGCAGCTCCAAGGGACAGGACCCCATTAATCAGGGAACCCTAATTCTCGAGTGAAAACACAACATTGTCCACTTTTCCTCTCCTCGAGCATTAAAAAACATCTTCTTTTATGTAAAGAGTGATTTAAACTGTTGGGTGACTGGCAGAGCAGAAGCGATCACTCCATTGGGAAGTCCAATCCATTTAGAAGGAAAGGCTTTATTAATATAAAACAGAAGTAGAAAATGCTGGATGAATCCAACAGGCCGGGCAACATCTGTGGAGAGAAACATAGTTAACATTTTGAGTCTGTATGACCTCTTCAGAAGAGTCTTATGGACTCGAAACGTTACTCTGTTTCTCTCTCCACAGATGCTGCCAGACCTGCTGAATCTGTCCAGCATTTTCTGTTTGTCTTTCAGATTTCCAGCATCTGCAGTGTGTTTTGCTTTTATTAAGAAGCTGCTGGTGAGTTGAATGGACCATGAATGGACATCTTTCTGCAGCTCACCGGCTTCGGGGCTGCTGCAATAACAGGTAGCTTACAGGCTGACCCAGCTGACAGGGTCTGAGTGAGGGGTGATGGGGGAGGACTGTGGATAGGGTAAGACAGAAGTGAACCCTGGGTGGCAGGAGCCCACATTATTCTTGCAGAACTACAAGGAGTATTCATGTTCCCCCTGATCACACAAACGTAACTTTAGATTTATCTTTTGGGGCTTTTTTTTTTCAGACCACTGGGCTATTTAGAAGGCCTGCCTTAGTATTGTGGGACTTTGTCCCAATTGAAATAAAAACAGGAAAGCCCTCTAGCACTTATTCCTCCACAATTCCTTACCCCTTACACACACCAAAGGGCCCAGAAGCTCATAGAATCCTGACAGTACAGATGGAGGCCATTCGGCCCATCAGGCCTGTACCGACCACAATATCACCCAGGCCCTATTCCTGTAACCCTCATTTACCCTGATAATCCCCCTGACACTTGGGTCAATTTAGCCTGGCCAATTAATCTAACTCGCACATCTTTGGACTGTGGGAGGAAACCGGAGCACCTGGAGGAAACCCACGCAGACACGGGGAGAAAATGCAAACTCCACACAGACAGTGACCCGAGGCCGGAATGGAACCTGGGTCCCTGGCACAGTGAGGCAGCAGTGCTAACCACTGTGCTGCAGTGCTGCCCCATCTCAAGTGTAAAATGTGATGCCAGGATTGTTAATAGACTAGCTAGGTCTCAGTCTGTTGTCAGGGAGCAGGATGGAGCAGATAGTGAGGGGACAGAGTTTGGAACAGGGACTGAAAACAACGGCTTCAATCTTCCCAATATTTAACTGGAGGAAGGTTTTGTTCATCCACTACTGGATGTCAGATAAGCAGACTGATAATCCCGCAACAGTGGGGGAGTCGAGAGTGGTGGCGGTGGTGAGTTGGTGTCATCAGAGTCCATATAAAAACTAACACTCTGCCTTCAGATGGTGTGTCTCATGGGCTGCAAGTGCCTGGAAATAAGAGAAGGCCGAGGATGGATTCTTGGATGTCATCAGAAGTAACAGAATGGGAGCAGGAAGAGAAGGCCTTGCAAGTTCGGTTGTGGTTATAATTAAATAAGAATGGAACCAGGTGAGAAGTCCCAACCGTCTGAGCGCGGGCATAAACATTATTTGAATTAAAAAACTATGGGAGCCTTACCATTCTCCATCATCTATTTCCAGGTTCGATTCCTGGCTTGGGTCATTGTCTGTGTGGTGTCTGCACATTCTCCCCACTACTGCGTGGGTTTCCTCCAGGTGCTCTGGTTTCCTCCCACAGCCCGACTGAAAGATGTGCTGGTTGGGTGCATTGGCCATGCTAAATTCTCCCTCAGTGTAGCCAAACAGGTACCAGAGTGTGGCGACTAGGGGATTTTCAAAGTAACTTCATTGCAGTGTTAATGTAAGCCCACTTGTGACACTAATAAAAAACCTAAACTTAAACTATCCTATGGGCATGGGAAATGATCAGTGGTCATCTGCCATTGTTAAGCATTGGGGCATCAATGACCGTTCCTCTCAGGTACAAATGTGACCACAATCCTCTGTCGCACCTATTCCGAATTTTGGTCAAAGAGTGCACTTGCCAACTGTAACATTTCTTCAAAGCAACCAACATATTCAAAAAAAAAAGCCGTAGTTGTTTAAATACTATTGCTCCCGCAATCTCTCATCCTTTTCATTCATTATTCTCCCTATACTTGTGGAAGGTCTGCAGGGAGCACGTTCAAATTATAACTGTGTGCTGATCTTTCTACCTCAACAATGGACCCAGGAAGCACTGTCATTCGAGCAGCACTTTCGCTGGGATCACTGAATAAGCCTTTCAATTTCTGAAGGGAGGTCAATAGGCAGGAGGTGACACTTGCAAAACAGATAAAACTCCGTGAAATCTCTTCCTGATCCCTGAAGATAACTGACCCAGATCTCCAGCAGATCAATCAAACAGTACAATCTACATTATTTAGCCTTGACTGATTGCACTCCAGTGATAATGTTCTATGATCAGTGCATTCCTCAGTGCTGATTATCAGCATTTTCACTTATTTCCAGAACTTTCAATCTTATTTTTGACCAGATAGTTAACTTAAAACTTTTTTTTTGAAGCATCACAATAGCATTGAAGTGTTCTTTCTGGCAGACCCTTCAAAATAATTGCTGCTTTACTGGGCTACAAGGACAGGAAAATGAATAAAAAATATCTAGTCCAGCAGCGAGAACTGCCAATACATTTTGAACCCATGTCCTTTATGTTTCAATCACAGTAATTTTGGGATACTAATTCCACTGCAAACACTGCATTGAAGCAACAATTTAGTCGTTGAAGAATGAACCTGATCCATTTCAAGAGAGAAGAATAGAAAATGCTAAAGATGCTGATGAGCATCTGGCAAGCAACAAAAAATGGGTTCATGATAGCCCCATCAGATTTAATAAGGGGCTACACTTTAAATCCATGTAATGTTTTATTTTTCAGATACTGATCAGCAAGCTGATCTTGCCTTTTTCATCATTTATAAATCTTTTTAACCTGCTCCTTATCCACATCATGTGGCGATGCCGGCGTTGGACTGGGGTAAACACAATCACAGTTTTAACTACACCAGGTTAAAGTCCAACAGGTTTATTTGGTAGCAAATACCATTAGCTTTCGGAGCGCTGCTCCTTCGTCAGATGGAGTGGATACGCTGCAGGAAAGGATGTCCCGAGGCATGGTACATTGGGGAAACCATGCAGACGCTACATCAACGGATGAATGAACACCGCTCGACAATCACCAGGCAAGACTGTTCTCTTCCTGTGGGGGAGCACTTCAGCGGTCACGGGCATTCGGCCTCTGATCTTCGGGGGAGCGTTCTCCAAGGCGGCCTTCACGACACATGACAGCGCAGAGTCGCTGAGCAGAAACTGATAGCCAAGTTCCGCACACATGAGGACGGCCTAAACCGAGATGTTGGGTTTATGTCACACTATCAGTAACCCCCACAGCTTGCCTCCTGGACTTGCTGACTGTCCTGTCTGGAGACAACACACATCTCTTTAATCTGTGCTTAAAGCTCCCTCCTCCACTCACATTGTCTGTATCTTTAAGAACTGGTTGGCTGTAGAGATTTGCATTCTAATCAGTATTCTGTAACTTGCTTTTGTGTCTCTGTGCCCTGTTTGCGAGCAGATTTCCACTCCATCTGACGAAGGAGAAGCGCTCCGAAAGCTAATGGTATTTGCTACCAAATAAACCTGTTGGACTTTAACCTGGTGTTGTTAAAACTGTTACCTTATCCACATCTCCAGCATGTGGATGCAGAATTTGGATCAAATGGGATGAAGATGGTTTAATTTCAGCCCTCCTGCTTCCCCCACTTCCCACCGCCACATCATGAAATAAAAATTCAAGATGGCGCCAGAGCGAGGTGATTTCTTGCGAGCTGTCCCCAGCATGGCCTATAATTGTACTTTTCTCTCTTGTTCTATACTTTTAAAACTGTATTCTAACTCTTTTAAGCTACTATATATTAAGTGGATCTTACTCTACACCCTAACTACGACTGTAACACTATATTCTGCACCCTCTCCTTTCCTTCCCCCCATGAACTCTATGAATGGTATGCTTTGTCTGTATAGCGCGCAAGAAACAATACTTTTCACTGTATACCAATACATGTGACAATAATAAATCAAATCAAATTAAATGATGGATGAGTAAACCTGGCAGAGGAAATTAATTTTTATGTGTAGAATCCCAGGTAAGGACAACTCTGACAGTCCACTTATGATGAATTTAAAAGAGCAAAATTCAACTGAATCAATAGAAAAGCTTTAGGTTTAGTGAATAAGAATTTAGTCCCTTTCTCCCTCCAGCCCATGGCCTGGACTTCCCCCTGCTTGTACTGATTTTATTTCAGCGCTATTCACCTGAAACTGGACAAACCAGTGGACAAAATCCATGAATTTCAAGCACAGGTAGAACAAATCGCGTTTTCACAACCTTTACTCCTGGTTTAACAACCTTTGCCCTCAAAGCCCAGCATGTCCACAAACCCTCCAAGACCCCAAGTCAAAATAATCACGGCGACAAATTTCCCCTAATGACGCCCACTTGCAGGCCATCAGAGAGACTCTTAAAATCAAACTTCACTTGAGGAGCAAGGACATGTGCATTTTGAGAGCTTTTCAATATAACGTGTTGTTTTAATTTACTAAGAAATGGACAGTCATGACTTTAACGAGATCCACAAGATGCACCTGTTAGAATATGAGCTCCCTGATTGAGGCAGTTCATGCTATCCAATCCGGGAGCCCTGCAGAGGTATATAAAGTGGAGTGTCGGGATTACCAGCACTCAGGGTGTATACTCTGTTCTGGGGAGTACCTGCCTGAGCGTTACTAACATTGTAAATAAATTGGCATCTGATAAAGGGACACGAGCCTCGTGGGTTTTATTTCATTGACTGCTGCAGAACAGTAAAGCTAGCAAATGGTATTCTCTAGTTTTAAGTTATTTTCAGTTTCTTAAAATCAGGTTATTGACAGGTGCTAATGATTTTGATTAAAAGTGCTTATGTTTTTGTTGTAAACCCATCTTTGAATTAACAAAACTGTGCCAGGTTACCACTTGTTAATTTAGCAAGAAATTTTTAAATCAATTTTTGAAGAAACAATCCTACTTTCGAAAAGTCTAGCCAATCGTGTCAGTTTGTGTTGTATTTATGTTCATTGATATACAAATGAGTTCAAGTAGAAACTTGAGGGACAAACACCCACTTCTGAAAAGAACAACAAAGAACAAAGAACAATACAGCACAGGAACAGGCCCTTCGGCCCTCCAAGCCCGCGCCGCTCCCTGGTCCAAACTAGACCATTCTTTTGTATCCCTCCATTCCCACTCCATTCATATGGCTGTCTAGATAAGTCTTAAACGTTCCCAGTGTGTCCGCCTCCACCACCTTGCCTGACAGCGCATTCCAGGCCCCCACCACCCTCTGTGTAAAATATGTCCTTCTGATATCTGTGTTAAACCTCCCCCCCTTCACCTTGAACCTATGACCCCTCGTGAACGTCACCACCGACCTGGGGAAAAGCTTCCCACCGTTCACCCTATCTATGCCTTTCATAATTTTATACACCTCTATTAAGTCTCCCCTCATCCTCCGTCTTTCCAGGGAGAACAACCCCAGTTTACCCAATCTCTCCTCATAACTAAGCCCCTCCATACCAGGCAACATCCTGGTAAACCTCCTGTGTACTCTCTCCAAAGCCTCCACGTCCTTCTGGTAGTGTGGCGACCAGAACTGGACGCAGTATTCCAAATGCGGCCGAACCAACGTTCTATACATCTGCAACATCAGACCCCAACTTTTATACTCTATGCCCCGTCCTATAAAGGCAAGCATGCCATATGCCTTCTTCACCACCTTCTCCACCTGTGACGTCACTTTCAAGGATCTGTGGACTTGCACACCCAGGTCCCTTTGCGTATCTACACCCTTTATGGTTCTGCCATTTATCGTGTAGCTCCTCCCTACATTATTTCTACCAAAATGCATCACTTCGCATTTATCAGGATTGAACTCCATCTGCCACTTCTTTGCCCAAATTTCCAGCCTATCTATATCCTTCTGTAGCTTCTGACAATGCTCCTCACTATCTGCAAGTCCTGCCAATTTTGTGTCGTCCGCAAACTTACTGATCACCCCAGTTACACCTTCTTCCAGATCATTTATATAAATCACAAACAGCAGAGGTCCCAATACAGAACCCTGCGGAACACCACTAGTCACAGGCCTCCAGCCGGAAAAAGACCCTTCCACTACCACCCTCTGTCTTCTGTGACCAAGCCAGTTCTCCACCCATCTAGCCACCTCCCCCTTTATCCCATGAGATCCAACCTTTTTCACCAGCCTACCATGAGGGACTTTGTCAAATGCTTTACTAAAGTCCATATAGACGACATCCATGGCCCTTCCCTCGTCAACCATTCTGGTCACTTCTTCAAAAAACTCCACCAGGTTAGTGAGGCATGACCTCCCTCTCACAAAACCATGCTGACTATCGTTAATGAGTTTATTCCTTTCTAAATGCGCATACATCCTATCTCTAAGAATCTTCTCCAACAACTTCCCCACCACGGACGTCAAGCTCACCGACCTATAATTACCCGGGTTATCCTTCCTACCCTTCTTAAATAATGGGACCACATTAGCTATCCTCCAATCCTCTGGGACCTCACCTGTGTCCAGTGACGAGAAAAAGATTTGCGTCAGAGGCCCAGCGATTTCATCTCTCGTCTCCCTGAGCAGCCTTGGATAGATTCCATCAGGCCCTGGGAATTTGTCAGTCTTTATATTCTCTAACAAACCTAACACTTCCTCCTTTGTAATGGAGATTTTCTCCAATGGTTCAGCACTCCCCTCCGAGACACTCCCAGTCAACACATCCCTCTCCTTTGTGAATACCGACGCAAAGTATTCATTTAGGATCTCCCCTACTTCTTTGGGCTCCAAGCATAATTCCCCACTTTTGTCCCTGAGAGGTCCGATTTTTTCCCTGACAACAAAACTAGCACAACATTGAGTGAAATTTCATAGAATCCCCATAGTGCAGAAAGAGGCCATTTGGCCCATTGAGTCTGCACCGATTCTCTAATAGAGCATCTCACCCAGGCCCTTAACTATAACCTCACATATTTACCCTGCTAATCCCCCTACCTACACATCAACACGGCAGTGGCACAGTGGTTTGCACTGCTGCCTCACAGCGCCAGGGAGCCAGGTTTGATTCTCGGCTTGGGTCACTGCCTGTGTGGAGTCTGCACGCTCCCCCCGTGTCTGTGTGGGTTTCCTCCAGGTGCTCTGGTTTTCTCATATGGTCTGAAAGAAGTCCTGGTTAGATGCATTGGCCATGTTAAATTCTCCCTCAGTATACCTGAACAGGCGCTGGAATGTGGCGACTAGGGGATTTTCACAATAACTTCATTGCAGTGTTAATGCAAGTCTACTTGTGACACTAATAAATAAACCTAAACTTATCTTTGGATAAGGGGCAATTTAGCATGGCCAATCCGCCTAACCTGCACATCTTTGGAGTGTGGGAGGAAACCGGTGCACCTGGAGGAAACACACACAGACACGGGGAGAACGTGCAAGCTCCACACACAGTCACCCAAAGCTGGAATCTAACCCAGTTCCCTTGTGCTGGAAGGCAGCAGTGAGAACCACTATGCCACCGTGCCACCCAAATTTGCACCCAGATTGCAAATTACACCCAAAGAAGAAACTCATACCCCACCCTCACTTGGCTGCTCAAATCCCAAATATTCCTTTCTAATCTGCAGTGCACATGTGTTCCTGAAAGGAATGTAAAAGTAATTCACAAACACCGCGTGATCGCAGGCTTGCTATTAAGTGATTATCTGTCATGTCTGTTTTTAGTCATCTAACTCTCTGCTGTTGGTACGGCACACATAAAGCAGAAGCTGAATTCACCTCAGATCAAATCAATCTGGGCGATTATTCAGGTATTGTTTACTGAAGTTTTAGCTCAGGGATGTCATTCATCTTCCACTAAACTCCTGGGTATTTATTTGCATTTGGGTTCAGGTTAACTTCTTGAGTACTAATTCGGAATATCCCCTATAGAGTTCTCCACACACAGCCTCAGATTTGGACTGCTGAATATGTCTCATAATTGTTTCACTTCATGATACTGCTGGCCATTTCTTAGTTCACAGGGAGTGAATACTGCAATATTGTTAAACTTAGTTTGTTGCAACAAAAAAAGCAGAAGTTCCTGAAGTGTTGGAAAACAGGTCAAGTCTTAAGAGAGTCATTTTCAAGTACTGCACAAGTTTGGCACAATGTCAAAGGAGCCAATGCTCCCCAGTCAGGAGGGGGCCAGCATGAAGCCCAAGTCTCATTAATAATCCACTGCAGTTCATTAGCTCTGAGAGGGTGGAAAGTATGCCAGCTCCTACACTGTGCCAGCTGGCAAATCAGGTCTGGTGGGGAGAAGGGATGACAGGGAGAGGCAGAGGGGAGAAAGACTTCAAACTGGCTGTCAGCAGGTTGGAATTTGGCAGCACATAATTTGAGATGAGGTACGATAGTAATAATGGTAGTTGACGAGTAATCCAGGGGCCTGGACTAATGACCTGGAGCCATAAGGTTCAAATTTCAGCTAATTAAATAAATCTAGAATTTAAAAAATGCTGTATCAGTAACGGTCACCGTGAAACCTTTGCAAAAAACCCATCTAATTTCCACATGTCCTTTAAAGAAGCACAGGAAAAGATAAATGAAAAAGAGAGCGTAGACGCAGGCAAGAATTTGATTAATTGGCAGTGAAATGGAGGTGATGCTGTTTAGGATATTTGTAAGGAGAGTTTGCTCTGTATGCTGTTCCATGTAGATCTGAGTGGCTGCAAAGTGGGTTTCGCCAAATTTCAAGATTATGGCTGATCATTACTGTTATTAGATGTTCCATCCCTCTGCTGCATGGCAGCTGTAGGTGTCTTTGTAGCAGATGGCACAGCCTTGCATCTGCCTTTCTGCTGACTCAAAGAATTGCTGGGTTTGTGTGCCAGGGCGTCGCCAGGTAGGTCTGCCAAGGCCTGACGAATTGTTTGGTGACATCTTTGGCAGGTGCAGCCAATTAGACAATCCTCAGTCTCTCTCTCCTTTCAGGCATCAAACTTCAATTAGAAAACTGAGTGACGGCGTTGGAGCAAAAAGACATTTCAACAAAGGAGACAAATGGCTCGTGAGGATTTAACGCCAAGAGAGGAAGGGAAAAGAAATGAGCAAGAGACGCTTGTCTTCATCGTGCTGTGACCTTTGCATGATTCCTTCCTAGAAACCCTGGAAAACTATTCCAAACACCTGGGCTGGGATTTTACCAGCCTGCCCTCCACAGGAAGCAGAGCGAGCAAGGGGCAGAGCATGAGGAGCTCCATTGACCTTAGGTGGGATTTTACAGTTTTGGGACGAGCGAGACCATAAAATCTTGCCTATGTTCTCTTTTTATAAAGAACAAAGAACAAAACAGCACAGGAACAGGCCCTTCGGCCCTCCAAGCCCGCGCCGCTCCCTGGTCCAAACTAGACCATTCTTTTGTATCCCTCCATTCCCACTCCGTTCATATGGCTGTCTAGATAAGTCTTAAACGTTCCCAGTGTGTCCGCCTCCACCACCTTGCCTGACAGCGCATTCCAGGCCCCCACCACCCTCTGTGTAAAATATGTCCTTCTGATATCTGTGTTAAACCTCCCCCCCTTCACCTTGAACCTATGACCCCTCGTGAACGTCACCACCGACCTGGGGAAAAGCTTCCCACCGTTCACCCTATCTATGCCTTTCATAATTTTATACACCTCTATTAAGTCTCCCCTCATCCTCCTTCTTTCCAGGGAGAACAACCCCAGTTTACCCAATCTCTCCTCATAACTAAGCCCCTCCATACCAGGTAACATCCTGGTAAACCTCCTCTGTACTCTCTCCAAAGCCTCCACGTCCTTCTGGTAGTGTGGCGACCAGAACTGGACGCAGTATTCCAGATGCGGCCGAACCAACGTTCTATACATCTGCAACATCAGACCCCAACTTTTATACTCTATGCCCCGTCCTATAAAGGCAAGCATGCCATATGCCTTCTTCACCACCTTCTCCACCTGTGACGTCACTTTCAAGGATCTGTGGACTTGCACACCCAGGTCCCTCTGCGTATCTACACCCTTTATGGTTCTGCCATTTATCGTGTAGCTCCTCCCTACATTATTTCTACCAAAATGCATCACTTCGCATTTATCAGGATTGAACTCCAACTGCCATTTCTTTGCCCAATTTTCCAGCCTATCTATATCCTTCTGTAGCTTCTGACAATGCTCCTCACTATCTGCAAGTCCTGCCAATTTTGTGTCGACCGCAAACTTACTGATCACCCCAGTTACACCTTCTTCCAGATCATTTATATAAATCACAAACAGCAGAGGTCCCAATACAGAGCCCTGCGGAACACCACTAGTCACAGGCCTCCAGCCGGAAAAAGACCCTTCCACTACCACCCTCCGTCTTCTGTGACCAAGCCAGTTCTCCACCCATCTAGCCACCTCCCCCTTTATCCCATGAGATCCAACCTTTTTCACCAGCCTACCATGAGGGACTTTGTCAAACGCTTTACTAAAGTCCATATAGATGACATCCACGGCCCTTCCCTCGCCAACCATTTTGGTCACTTCTTCAAAAAACTCCACCAGGTTAGTGAGGCATGACCTCCCTCTCACAAAACCATGCTGACTATCGTTAATGAGTTTATTCCTTTCTAAATGCGCATACATCCTATCTCTAAGAATCTTCTCCAACAACTTCCCCACCACGGACGTCAAGCTCACCGGCCTATAATTACCCGGGTTATCCTTCCTACCCTTCTTAAATAACGGGACCACATTAGCTATCCTCCAATCCTCTGGGACCTCACTTGCGTCCAGTGACGAGACAAAGATTTGCGTCAGAGGCCCAGCGATTTCATCTCTCGTCTCCCTGAGCAGCCTTGGATAGATTCCATCAGGCCCTGGGGATTTGTCAGTCTTTAAATTCTCTAACAAACCTAACACTTCCTCCTTTGTAATGGAGATTATGTTCTATGAGGGGAATTTTCCCATACCACCCGCCACGGGAATCATAGCTGGCACGGGCAGACCATGCAAAGGTCCGTTGACGTCAGTCAGGTTTTTCCTCCAATCTTCAGGCACCTCACCTGTGACTAACGATGATTCAAATATCTCTGCTAGAGGACCTGCAATTTCCTCCCTAGCCTCCCACAATGTCCTGGGATACGCTTCATCAGGTCCCGGGGATTTATCTACCTTGATGCACTTTAGGACTTTCAGCACCTCCTCCTCTGTGACATGTACACTCCTCAAGACATCACTATTTATTTCCCCAAGTTCCCTAACATCCATGCTTTTCTCAACAGTAAATACTGATGAGAAATATTCATTTAGGATCTCACCCATCTCTTGTAGATCCGCACATAGATGACCTTGTTGATCCTTAAGAGGCCATACTCTCTCCCTAGTTACTCTTTTGGCCTTTAATATTTGTAGAAGATTTATGTATTTGTAGAATGTGTATTGTTATTGGCTGGAGTTAATGACAGGATGATTATTGACTGATTTGTATTAATGTTTATTGGATAATGCCCACCGGAAAGGTAGGCAATATAATTTTGGGAATGCTTCAGGTGAAGCCTGAAGAAGGGCGGCACGGTAGCACAGTGGTTAGCACTGCTGCTTCACAGCTCCAGGGTCCCAGGTTCGATTCCCGGCTCGGGTCACTGTCTGTGTGGAGTTTGCACATTCTCCTCGTGTCTGCGTGGGTTTCCTCCGGGTGCTCCGGTTTCCTCCCACAGTCCAAAGATGTGCGGGTTAGGTTGATTGGCCAGGTTAAAAATTGCCCCTTAGAGTCCAGAGATGCGTAGGTTAGAGGAATTAGCAGGTAGAATATGTGGGGGTAGGGCCTGGGTGGGATTGTGGTCGGTGCAGACTTGATGGGCCGAATGGCCTCCTTCTGCACTGTAGGGTTTCTATGAAGGGGCTTAAGGCTCCGAAAACTTGTGTGGCTTTTGCTACCAAATAAACCTGTTGGACTTTAACCCGGTGTTGTTAAACTTCTTGCTGTGCTGGAGATACTCCAGGTGGTCAGGTAGCATCTGTGGATAAAGGAAAACAGTGAACATTTCAGGCTAATGATTTTTCACCAGAGTATACCCAGCCAGTATAGAGGGAAATTTTAGCTCATGTATTGGATGAACCACAGGAACTTTGAGAAGGAAATTGAACAATTGGTTGAAGAACACCGGATTATGGGGAATAGGCTCGGCTGTGGGACTAAGTTGGACAGCTCTTTCAAAGAGCACGCACTGATAGACTGAAAGGTCTTCTTCTGTGCAATAAGATTCTACGAGAGTAGAAAGGAAGAAATAGAAATCTTCTACAAAACCATTCACTTTTCCTTATCAGCTCTAAATATTAATATAAACCAGACAGAAATGCTGGAAGAAATTCAGAAATTTCAGCAAGTACCTTTGAACTTTAAATTGTGGAATAATGCTGACGAACAATTATTTTTTTCGCTGCCTTTCGTGGTCTATTATTACAAAACGACTGAGCAATTACATTTTTATATGAGGGTGCGTTATGTGATACTGATTAGCATTAAAAAGCTAATCTAATGATGGTAATCTTTGTAAACTTTAAACTGTTTACATACAGTTATCAATTACTGCCAAACACATGTATTGTTTTGACTACTCACATGTACATTCATTGCATTTAAATTCACTATCTGTAATCTCACCTCTTTTACAATTGAAATGCTGCTGCTGAAATTTATGCAGAGGGGATGAAACGGCTGAACTTTGCATGGCTGGGAGCTCAATGTTAAACCGAGAACATGCATACTAATCAATAGCTCACTCCTGTCTTACAAACAACTAATAACTCCTAACTGCAAGGCAGGTCAGGTAAGATTGTGAAGGTTGCGTTAGTTATGGTAATGGCTTTGTCAGTTTTGCTCATTAAAATTGCGTTGCTGACTGCAAGACAAAGAGGGATGAAATCAAACCTTTAAAGCTGCCACCTCTGTAAACCAGTTGCCAGCAAAGGACAGGAGATGAAAGCCAAGGGGAACTCACCCCAAGGCATGTTCCTCTCTGAAAGAGTGATCTGGTGTCCTGACAGGCTACCATTTAATTCCTCATGCAAGGCACAATCTCCTGGCGCATGTCAAGTTTCAGCATGATCCCTTTATACATCAGATCAATGCTCTAATATTTTAATAGGCATCAGCTTGTTTCCTTTCAGGTTTTTTTTCCCTCTCTCCAGCCCTCTATGGAGAAGGTTCGGCAAGACTCCTGTAACATTACCGCAAAGCTGTGGAATGTCACATTATGGGTCAGAGTTACTGTATTCTTACAGCAATACATCATTATTGCTATGATTTTCATAAAATTAAACAGCAAATAAGTGGACATTCAGCCCATTGTGGCTTTCTGGAAGTACCAATTAATCCTAAACTCCTATATAAAAGCAAATTACCACGGATGCTGGAATCTGAAACCAAAAGAGAAAATAGTGGATAGTGGAGCAGGGGTAAAAAGACAGGTTAGTTCAAGCAAAATCACAAATGGAAGGGTTGAGTGTGGTGGAAATAACCTTTTGAGGTGTGTCTATTTCAATGCCAGGAGTATTGTGGGGAAGGCAGATGAGCTGAAGGCGTGGATAGACACATGGAAATGTGACATTATAGCCATTAGTGAAACTTGGCTACAGGAGGGGCAGGACTGGCAGCTCAATGTTCCAGGGTTCCAATGTTTCAGGCGGGATAGAGACAGAGGGATAAAAGGTGGGGGGTGGCATTGTTGGTCAGGGAAAATGTTACAGCGGTACTCAGGCAGGATAGTTTAGGGAGCTTGTCTACAGAGGCCCTATGGGTGGAGCTGAGAAACAGGAAAGGTATGACCACATTAATGGGGTTGTATTATAGACCACCCAATAGTCAGCGAGAATTGGAGGAGCAAATCAGCAGAGAGATAGCTGACAACTGCAAGAAACACAAAGTTGTGATAGTAGGGGATTTTAACTTTCCACATATAGATTGGGACTCACATACTGTTAAAAGTTTAGATGGGGTAGAGTTTGTAAAATGTGTTCAGGAGAATTTTCTACATCAGTATATAGACGTGCCAACTAGAGAGGATGCGATATTGGATCTCCTATTGGGAAATGAGTTAGGGCAGGTGATGGATGTGAGTGTGAGGGAACACTTTGGATCCAGTGATCATAATGCCATTAGTTTCAACCTGATCATGGATAAGGATAGATCTGGTCCTGGGGTTGAAGTTCTGAACTGGTAAAAGGCCAAATTTGATGAAATGAGAAGGGATCTGGGAAGTGTGGATTGGCACAGGCTGTTCTCTGGTAAGGATATAAATGGAAAGTGGGAGGCCTTCAAAGGAGAAATTTTGAGAGTGCAGAGTTTGTATGTTCCTGTCAGGATTAAAGGCAAAGTAAATAGGAATAAGGAACCTTGGTTCTCGAGGGAGACTGTAGCACTGATTAAGAGGAAGAGAGAGTTGTATGAAATGTACAGGCAGCAAGGAACAGATCAGATGCTCGAGGAGTATAAAAAGTGCAAGAAGCTACTTAAGAGGGAAATCAGGAGGGCTAAAAGAAGACATGAGGTTGCTTTGGCAGACAGAGTGAAGGAAAACCCAAAGAGCTTCTATAGGTATGTTAGGAGCAAAAGGATAGCGAGGGATAAAATTGGTCCTCTTGAAGACCAGAGTGGGAGACTGTGTATGGAACCAAAAGAGATGGGGGAGATACTAAATGGTTTTTTGCATCCGTATTTACTGAGGAAATGGGCATGGAGTCTACGGAAATAGGGCAAACAGGTAGGGAGGTCATGGAACCTTTACAGATTAAAGGGGAGGAGGTGCTTGCTGTCTTGAGGCAAATCAGAGTGGATAAATCCCCAGGACCGGATAGGGTATTCCCACGGACCTTGAGGGAAGCTAGTGTTGAACTTGCAGGGGCCCTGGCAGACATTTTGAAAATGTCAGTATTCACGGGGGAGGTGCCGGATGATTGGAGGGTGGCTCATGTTGTTCCGTTGTTTAAAAAAGGTCCCAAAAGAAATCCGGGAAATTATAGGCCAGTAAGTTTGACGTTGGTGGTGGGCAAGTTATTGGAAGGTGTGATAAGGGATAGGATCTACAAATATTTGGATAGACAGGGACTTATTAGGGAGAGTCAACATGGCTTTGTGCGTGGTAGGTCATGTTTGACCAATCTATTAGAGTTTTTCGAGGAGGTTACCAGGAAAGTGGATGAAGGGAAGGCGGTGGATGTTGTCTACCTGGATTTCAGCAAGGCCTTTGACAAGGTCCCTCATGGGAGGTTAGTTAGGAAGGTTCAGTCGCTGGGTATACATGGGGAGGTAGTAAATTGGATTAGACACTGGCTCAATGGAAGAAGCCAGAGAGTGGTTGTGGAGGATTGCTTCTCTGAGTGGAGGCCTGTGACTAGTGGTGTGCCGTAGGATTGGTGTTGGGTCCATTGTTGTTTGTCATCTATATCAATGATCTGGATGATAATGTGGTAAATTGGATCAGCAAATTTGCTGATGATACAAAGATTGGACGTGTAGTGGACAGTGAGGAAGGTTTTCAAAGCTTGCAGAGGGATTTGGACCAACTAGAAAAATGGGCTGAAAAATGGCAAATGGAATTTAATGCAGACAAGTGTGAGATATTGCACTTTGGAAGGACAAACCAAAGTAGAACATACAGGATAAATGGTAGGACTCTGAAGAGTGCAGTTGAACAGAGGGATCTGGGAATACAGGTACAGAATTCCCTAAAAGTGACATCACAGGTGGATAGGGTCGTAAAGAGTGCCTTTGGTACATTGGCCTTTATAAATTGGAGTATCGAGTATAAAAGTTGGAGTGTTATGGTAAGGTTATATAAGGCATTGGTGAGGCCGAATTTAGAGTATTGTGTACAGTTTTGGTCACCTAGTTACAGGAAGGATGTAAATAAGGTTGAAAGAGTGCAGAGAAGGTTCACAAGGATGTTGCCGGGACTTGAGAAGCTGAGTTACAGAGAGAGATTAAATAGGTTGGGACTTTATTCCCTGGAGTGTAGAAGAATGAGGGGAGATTTGATCGAGGTGTATAAGATTTTGATGGGTATAGATAGAGTGAATGCAAGCAGGCTTTTTCCACTGAGGCTAGGGGAGAAAAAAACCAGAGGGCATGGGTTAAGGGTGAAAGGAGAAAAGTTTAAAGGGAATATTAGGGGGGGCTTCTTCAGGCAGAGAGTGGTGGGAGTGTGGAATGAGCCGGATAAAGTGGTAAATGCGGGGTCACTTTTAGCATTTAAGAAAAACGTGGACGGGTTCATGGATGATAGGGGTGTGGAGGGATATGGTCCAAGTACAGGTCAGTGGGACTAGGCAAAAAATGGTTCGGCACAGACAAGAAGGGCCAAAAGGCCTGTTTCTGCGCTGTAATTTTCTATGCTTCTACGGTTCTATGGTTCTAAAATGCTGGAAAATCTCAACAGGTCAGGCAGCATCTGTAAGGAGAGGAAAGAGCTGACTTTGAGTCCAGATGACTCTTTGTCAAAGCTCCCAATCTTACTCTCCTGCTCTTTTTCTTTGGCCCTGCAAATCTTCTTTTTCAGGCACTTGTTTTTTTTAAATGAGGCAGCTAGGTACAGCGTCACACCCAATGTGCAGGAAACTGCTTGTGATAACTCAGGAAGCCTGACTGGAAAAGAACATAGTTCATGACAGAATGCCAAGTAAATCCACCACCGTGGTGTGGGCACACCTGTCCCTGCCTGGGACTACTGTTCAGCAAGCCCAGTCCGGGATCTGCCTTATAAAAGGCTATTGAGTTTCAGCTGGGCAGCTGCTGCCTGTTACCAGGGGAACTCATACTCAATGAGCCCCACAGGCAGATCAGTCAGTGATTCCCCATGGACCTCGTGGGGGTTATCACATTACTAATGGTGGAAAGGTGATAGGATATATCAGTTTATGATTCAATAACACATTTTGAGCCCAATTTTACCATTGCGTTGCATCCGTTTGCAGGTGCTAAAACTTGGTAAAGTCGGGCGTGAGGCGAGTAGCGTGATCCGTGCCTGCCTCCGCGCCGGTTCCCCCTTTACCAAGGCCTGAAAATGACCACGATTGAGACCATGCCTGTATTGGACACGATGGCCATTTAGATGTATTTGCATGCATTTAAATTGACTTAATGGGCTGCACACCCAACTTTACCAGCACTTTCCCCTTTACCGCCGTGTTCGCCCATCCAGAATCGGTGCAAAACAGACATGCTCCACATAAGTCCGATTCGGGAGCTCCAGTTAGTGAGGAGGTAAGTGCTGAGCGTCTGACAGCTCTCTGCTTGAGATCGGTGGGGAGGAAGGTGGGACCGCTGCCACTCTGCCTGAGATCAGTGAGGGGGAAAGGGGGTCCACTGCCACTCTGCCTGAGATCAGTGAGGGGGAAAGGGGGTCCGCTGACACTCTGCCTGAGATCAGTGGGGGGAAGAGGTGTCCGCTGCCACTCTGCCTGAGATCAGTGGGGGGAAGAGGTGTCCGCTGCCACCCTGCCTGAGATCAGTGGGAGGGAAGGGGCCCGTGATCAGTCTGGGTGGTGGGGGTAATGGGGGGAATAAGGGGATCAGTAATGTTATGGAGTGGGGCAATGTCTGTGGGGGCCAGGGGGAGGCATTATCCACCCTGGGAGGGATGTGACAGGGGAGCAGCATTCTATCATTTTGTTTCTGCACATGCGCAGTTGGAGGCACCGATCGGAGCAGCAGTGTTTCGGGTGCATTAAGCCCCACCCACAGGCTTGTGCAGCATGATTCAGAATCGCTGCTATTTTTGCAGGCAGAGTGCGTATGGGAGCGCCTGAGAACGGGTCTGAAGGTCGGATGTGGAACACTCCCAGTTTCAAGTCTGCCCAGCATTTAGAATCAAAATGGTAAAATAGGACCCTTTGTTTTTGTTTTAAAACCAGCAGCTTGCAACACGAAAGAAAAAAATGGAAGCAAAGAATTTGAAAATGCACGATGGGCTCATTGGAGACTGAATTTATGACTGAGGTGCACATCAGGTCCCTGTGAAAGTTCCGACACGATGTGGAGATCGGAGTTCTGACACACCAATCCTCATTGGAATTTCCCATGAAATTTCAACTTGCAACAGGCAATATCCCTGTTCCCCAGGACTCTCTATGAAGGTCCCCGGCTCTGAGATTGAGTCAGAAACTCGGGAGAGATCCGCAGTACTTAACAGAATAGTTACCCAGGAAATGTTAGACAGCTTAAAACATGGACTACCATCTGGGTCACCACAAAACTGATTCCCAATCACCTTCCTGAACCCCCCCCCCAACTATCTATCTGACCACCCTCCCCACTATTCCCTGTCCACTTACCCTCCTCACCCACCTACCCACCTGAACCACCTCAGCTAGTTACCCAGCCTACCCACTTAGCCACCTCACCCAACCTACCCACTTACCCATCTCACCCAATCTATGCACCTCCTCCACTTACCAACCTGACTCACTCACTAACCCATTCATCCATTCACCCGTGTACTAACACTCAAATTGGATATTTAAATTTAGCATACAGCCGCTAGTGCCATAAAATAGGACCGCAATGACCCTCTTTGCTGCTGTGTGTGTGGATTGCTGCGACTTCTTCTGGCTGCTGCATTGGAAGTTGAACCCTATTAAACATAACCAGGTAAGTGTGTCATTTTCTGTCTGACCAACATTG
This sequence comes from Mustelus asterias, assembly GCF_964213995.1. Taxonomy (NCBI): domain Eukaryota; kingdom Metazoa; phylum Chordata; class Chondrichthyes; order Carcharhiniformes; family Triakidae; genus Mustelus; species Mustelus asterias. Next base: position 118,899,088 of record NC_135803.1, on the reverse strand, counting down.
AGCGCAACTGATCAGAAGATTTGGGCCATTGAGTTTTGATTGTAAAACAGCGAGGAGGAAGATAATGTAGCATAGTGCATTGGGAATTTAAGAGTAACAAGAGAGGATAGTTGATGGAAGTAATAAAAAATTGTGGCATAAATAGAATGGTGGGAGAGAGAAAGATTCAAGGCTAGAGATGAGACAAAGGTAGTCTACCAGAGGACATTCTGTCCAGATGTGCAAGTTCTTCCATATTTTCAACACATACTCAGCAAAATGCAGTCAAAGCATCAGAAGAGACACGTCCTACCTCTATGTCATTTGTTATGTGAAGTAAATGAGGTGGTGCTTTTGCCCTGGAGGCATCAAGACTGACTTTGTGAAGTGATTTTCCCTGGCACCCCAGAGAGCTGTGAGCCAGAGTAGCTATTTAATACCTGGCAGCTGCTAGTAGCATTGACCCCAGTGTTTTGCACATTTATGAACCATAATTCTCACAAGCTGCTGAATATCTGCAGAAAAGCAGACAAGAGCTCCTGTAAAACACTGGCAATTCAAAAAGTAAGCAACAATTCCAAATGCGTTGAATGTTAGATCTATTAGCAGATCAGAGGAGACTTGGACAAAAAAGGTTATATTATCTGAAGAGGCTGCATAGACTTGGTTTGTACTCACTGGAGTATAAAAGGTTAAGGGATAGTCTAACTGAGGTGCTTATGAGGATTAAATTTGATCTGGTGGGTAGATAGAAAGAAAAGGCAGCACGGTGGCACAGTGTTTAGCACTGCTGCCTCACAGTGCCAGGGATCCGGGTTCAAATCCAGCATCGGATGACTCTGCAGTTTGCACGTGTCTGCGTGGGTTTCCTCCGGGTGCTCCAGTTTCCTCCCACAGTACAAAGATGTGCGGGTTAGGTTGATTGACCATGTTAAATTGCCTCTTAGTGTCAGGGGGAGTAGCAGGGTAAATACATGGGGTTACAGGGAAAGGGCCTGGGTGGGATTATTGACAGTGCAGTCTTGATGGGCCAAATGGCCTCCTTCTTCACTGTAGGGATTCTTTGAAAGTATTTCCTCTGGTGGACTATCCGAAACAAGCAGGCATCACTTTAAAATTAAAGCTAGGCTGTTCAGGGGTGATGGCAGGAAACTTATTTTCATGCAAAGGGTATTGGAAATCTGGAACTCGCCCACCAACTGAAAACAAAAGTTGAGATTAGGGCCGGAATAACTATTGTGCCACCGCGACCTCGCTTGCGGCTGGGATTCTCCGGTCCTCCTGCAGTGAATGGTGTTTTGGCTGAGTGCCAAATTTCCTGTTCTCGCTGGCAGTGGTGGCGGGACAAAAGAGATCGGAGAATCCCAGTCTAGATCGATTGAAAATTTCAAAATTGAGGTGGATAGATTTTTGCCAGGTACGGTAGTAACACATATGGCACCAAGTTCGCTAGGTGGAATTAACAAGCAGGTCAATCATAATCTAACTGATTAATGGTACAGGCTGACCAGCCTACTTGTGCTCTTAGGCTTCCACGATCAGCTGCTTTAGAGTGGCAGAAAAAATTAAATTTTCTTTTACTATATGGAGTTTCAGGATTTTTAGAACATAGAACATAGAAAGCCACAGCACAAACAGGCCCTTCGGCCCACAAGTTGCGCCGATCACATCCCCACCTCTAGGCCTATCTATAGCCCTCAATCCCATTAAATCCCATGTACTCATCCAGAAGTCTCTTAAAAGACCCCAACGAGTTTGCCTCCACCACCACCGACGTCAGCCGATTCCACTCACCCACCACCCTCTGAGTGAAAAACTTACCCCTGACATCCCCCCTGTACCTACCCCCCAGCACCTTAAACCTGTGTCCTCTCGTAGCAACCATTTCAGCCCTTGGAAATAGCCTCTGAGAGTCCACCCTATCCAGACCCCTCAACATCTTGTAAACCTCTATCAGGTCACCTCTCATCCTTCGTCTCTCCAGGGAGAAGAGACCAAGCTCCCTCAACCTATCCTCATAAGGCATGCCCCCCAATCCAGGCAACATCCTTGTAAATCTCCTCTGCACCCTTTCAATGGCTTCAACATCTTTCCTGTAATGAGGTGACCAGAACTGCGCGCAGTACTCCAAGTGGGGTCTAACCAGGGTCCTATAAAGCTGCAGCATTATCTCCCGACTCCTAAACTCAATCCCTCGATTAATGAAGGCTAGTACGCCATACGCCTTCTTGACCGCATCCTCCACCTGCGAGGCCGATTTAAGAGTCCTATGGACCCGGACCCCAAGGTCCCTCTGATCCTCTACACTGCTAAGAATGGTACCCTTCATTTTATACTGCTGCTCCATCCCATTGGATCTGCCAAAATGGATCACCACACACTTATCCGGGTTGAAGTCCATCTGCCACTTCTCCGCCCAGTCCTGCATTCTATCTATGTCTCGCTGCAACTTCTGACATCCCTCCAAACTATCCACAACACCACCTACCTTGGTGTCGTCAGCAAACTTACCAACCCATCCCTCCACTTCCTCATCCAGGTCATTTATGAAAATGACAAACAGCAAGGGTCCCAGAACAGATCCCTGGGGCACTCCACTGGTCACTGACCTCCATGCAGAGAAAGACCCCTCCACAGCCACTCTCTGCCTTCTGCAGGCAAGCCAGTTCTGGATCCACAAGGCAACAGCCCCTTGGATCCCATGCCCTCTCACTTTCTCAAGAAGTCTTGCATGGGGGACCTTATCGAACGCTTTGCTGAAGTCCATATAGACCACATCCACCGCTCTTCCTTCGTCAATGTGCTTGGTCACATTTTCAAAGAACTCAACCAGGCTCGTAAGGCACAACCTGCCCCTGACAAAGCCGTGCTGACTACTTTTGATCATACTAAACTTCTCTAGATGATCATAAATCCTGTCTCTCAGGATCCTCTCCATCAACTTACCAACCACTGAGGTTAGACTCACCGGTCGGTAATTTCCCGGGCTGTCCCTGTTCCCTTTCTTGAATATAGGGACCACATCCGCAATCCTCCAATCCTCCGGAACCTCTCCCGTCTCCATCGACGATGCAAAGATCATCGCCAAAGGCTCCGCAATCTCCTCCCTCGCCTCCCACAGTAACCTGGGGTACATCCCATCCGGTCCCGGCGACTTACCAACCTTGATGCCATTCAATAGTTCCAACACATCCTCTTTCTTTATGTCCACATGCTCGATCCTTTCTGTCCTCCGCAATCCAGCAGTACAACCACCCAGATCCCTTTCCACCGTGAATACCGAGGTAAAGTATTCATTAAGCAGCTCCGCCATTTCTAACGGTTCCGCACAAACTTTTCCCCCTTCACCTTTTAAGGGTCCTATGCCTTCACATCTCATCCTTTTACTCTTGACATATTTGTAGAAAGCCTTGGGATTCTCCTTAATCTTACCCGCCAAGGTCTTCTCATGACCCCTTCTCGCTCTCCTAATTTCCTTCTTAAGCTCCTTCCTACATCGCGTATACTCCTCTAAATCCTTAACACCTCCTAGCTCTCTGAACCTTCTGTACGCCTCTCTTTTCTTATTTACCAGGTTCATCACAACCTTCGTGCACCACGGTTCCCGTACCCTACCAACACCCCCCTGTCTCATCGGAACGTTGTCATGCAGAGCTCCAGACAAACATTCCTTGAAAATCCTCCACTTTCCTTCGGCACTTTTCCCCAAGAATGCCTCCTTCCAATTTACCCGTCTAATTTCCTCCCTGATGACACTGTATTTCCCTTTACTCCAGAGAAACACTTTCCTAGCCTGCCTGACCCTATCTCTTTCCAATGCTATCGTGAAGGAGATAGAATTATGATCGCTATCCCCAAGATGCTCACCCACCGAGAGATCCTCCACCTGTCCAGGTTCATTAGCCAGCACCAGATCAAGAACAGCCTCTCCTCTAGTAGGCTTATCCACATACTGTGTCAGGAAACTCTCCTGGACACACCTAACAAACTCCTCTCCATCCAAACCCCTAGCCCTAGGGATATTCCAATCTATGTTTGGGAAATTAAAATCTCCCATCACGACAACTCTGTTATTCCTACATCTCTCCAGGATCTGTTTCCCCATCTGCTCCTCAACATCTCTGTTACTATTGGGCGGCCTATAGAAAACACCCAGCAAAGTTACCGACCCCTTCCTGTTCCTAACCTCCACCCACAGAGATTCCGTAGTCAGTCCCTCCACGGCGTCCACCTTCTCTACAGCCGTGACACTATCCCTGATCAACAGTGCCACTCCCCCCCCCTCTCTTGCCTCCCTCCCTGTCCTTCCTGAAACATCTAAAACCCGGCACCTGAAGCACCCAGTCCTGTCCCTGAGACATCCAAGTCTCCGTAATGGCCACCACATCACAATTCGAAGCAGCAATCCACGCTCCAAGCTCATCCACTTTATTCACTACACTCCTGGCATTAAAATAGACACATCTCAGACCTTCAGCCTGAGCACTTCCCTTCTCCCTCACTCGTCTAACCTCCCTCTTACCCTGTCTACATTCCTTATCTATTTGCGAGCTAACCTCCTCGCTCTCAGTCCCCTCATTTCGATTCCCTCCCCCCAACCTTTCTAGTTTAAAGTCTCACCAGTAGCCTTAGCCAACCTTCCCGCCAGGATATTGGTCCCCCTGGGATTCAAGTGCCACCCGTCTTTTTTAAACAGGTCACACCTGCCCCTAAAGAGGTCCCAATGATCCAAGTACCCAAATCCTTGTCCCTTGCTCCAGTCCCTCAGCCACGCATTAATTCTCCACCGATGTCAGTGTTTCAAGAGAACATTTCACTACTATTAATTGTCCTGATTTTGACATCAGTAGAACATAAAATGTAGTGAATATTTATTTATTCGTGTCACAAGTAGGCTTACATTAACATTGCAATTAAGTTGATCTTTGAGAGATTTACAACAATCTGAGGTCCCTATCTGCTTTTACAATAATCTGAGGTCCATATCTGCTTCAAGAAGACAACCATCATTCCGGTACCTAAGAAAAACCAAGCAATGTGCCTTAATGACTTATCGGCCAGTGGCTCTGACATCCATCATTATGAAGTGCTTCGAAAGGTTAGTCATGGCACTAATCAATTCCAGCCTCCCGGACTACCTGGATCCACTACAGTTCGCCTACCGTCGCAACAGGTCCACAGCAGACGCCATCTCCCTGGCCCTGCACTCAACCCTGAAACACCTAGATAACAAGGACACCTATGTCAGACTCCTATTTACTGACAACAGCTCAGCCTTCAACACCATTATTCTCACAAAACTCATCTCCAAACTCCATGGTCTGAGCCTCGGCACCTCCCTCTGCGACTGGATCCCAAACTTCCTAACTCACAGACCACAGTCAGTAAGGTTAGGCAACAACACCTCCTCCACGATCATCCTCAACACCGGTGCCCAACAAGGCTGTGTTCTCAGCTCCCTACTATACTCCTTATACACCTATGACTGTATGGCCAAATTCCCCTCCAATTCGATTTTCAAGTTTGCTGACAACACCACCGTAGTGGGTCAGATCTCAAACAATGACGAGACAGAGTACAGGAATGAGATAGAAAATCTGGTGAATTGGTGCGGCAAAATAACCTCTCCCTCAATGTCAACAAAATGAAGGAGATTGTCATCGACTTCAGGAAGCGTAAAGGAGAACATGCCCCTGTCTACATCAATGGGGATGAAGTAGAAAGGATTGAGAGCTTCAGGTTTTTAGGTGATCAGATCACCAACAACCTGTCCTGGTCCCCCCATGCCGACACTATAGTTAAGAAAGCCCACTGACGCCTCTACTTTCTCAGAAGACTAAGGAAATTCGGCCTGTCAACTACAACTCTCACCAACCTTTACAGATGCACCATAGAAAGCATTCTTTCTGGTTGTATCACAGCTTGACATGGCTCCTGCTCTGCCCAATACCGCAAGGAACTATAAAAGATCATGAATGTAGCCCAATCCATTGCATAAACCAGCCTCCCATCCATTGATTCTGTCTACACTTCCCGCTGCCTCAGCAAAGCAACCAGCATAATTAAGGACCCCACGCACCCCGGACATTCTCTCTTCCATCTTCTTCTGTTGGGAAAAAGGTACAAAAGTCTGAGGTCACATACCAACCGACTCAAGAACAGCTCTTACCTGCTGCTGTCAGACCTTTGAATGGACTTACCTTGCATTAAGTTGTTCTTTCTCTACACCTTAGCTATGACTGTAACACTACATTCTGCACTCTCTCATTTCCTTCTCTATGAATGGTATGCTTTGTCTGTATGGCGCGCAAGAAACAATACTTTTCACTATATGCTAATACATGTGACAATAATAAATCAAACCAAATCAAATCAAATTAAAAAAAGTTACTGTGAAAATCCCCTAGTCGGGTACACTGAGGGAGAACTCAGCATGGCCAATGCATTTAACCAGCATGTCTTTCCTACTGTGGGAGGAAACCGGAGCACCCAGAAGAAACCCACGCAGACACGGGGAGACTCCGCACAGACAGTGACCCAAGCCAGTAATTGAACCCAGGTCTCTGTGTTGTGAGGCAGCTGTGCTAACTACTGTGCCACTGTGCTGCCCAATATAACACAGCATGTCAACAAAAATGCAAGGGCATAACTAAGTGAGGCAACTTTGTCTGGAATACTCCCACTGGTCATGCCAGCAGGTATCCCTGGTCCCACTGCAGTGAAGGAAGATTTGGCTGAGTGCCAAATTCTTCGTCTTTGTTTGCAGGGGTGGCGGGCTGTGAATGGCCAGAGAATTCCAGCCATTGGATATGAAAACTGAAAATGCTGAAAATTCTCAGCCAATCAGGCGGCATCTATAAAGAGTGAAATAAAGTTAATGGTTAGAATTTTACACCCACCACTTCACCAACCCCGGAAATGGGCAGAGAGCTGGGGGCATAAAATTCAATGGCATGGCGCTCCTGATGTCTACCTGCTGTGTTGTGATTTTACCACTAGTGGGGAAACGTTGGGTGGATTACCCACTATTCGACTAGTTAAAGTCCTTAAGTGGCAGCATGGTGGCACAGGGCACTGCTTCCTCACAGCGCCAGGGATTGGGTTCATTTCTGGCCTTGGGTGGAGTTTGCACATTCATCCTGCATCTGTGTGGGTTTCCCCGGGTGCTCCGGTTTCCTCCCACAGTCCAAAGATGTGTGGGTTAGTTTGATTGGCCATGTTAAATTGCTTCTTATTGTCAGAGGGATTAGTGGGGTAAATATATGGAGTTACGGGGATAGGGCCTTGGTGGGATTGTCGTTGGTGCAGGCTCGATGGGCCAAAAGGCCTCCATCTGCACGGTGGGGATTCTATGATTCTAAGTGGCCAATTAATGGCTGCTTAAGGACGTCCTTGCAACACCAGTGGGAATTTACCAGCAACGAGGGGAGTTCCCCATACAATGTGGTGATGGCAGCTTTGTTGAAGGCTTGGAGTTCCCTCCCAATCAGGCAGCCCGCACCCAGCAGAGGCCCCTCCACAGTACTATCCACCCCCATGTGTTTCTCTACCCTCCTGATCCCACCCTCCAACCCTCTGGCCCTGGTTAAACACCCCTACTCACCTGGCCTAAATTCAGCAAGTGGCCTATTGACTCAGCTGCTTAGGGAAACAATTATCATTTTAAAGAGGTTGTAATAAAATATTTGTGGTTTCGGAGTACAGGGCTGGTTGATTATGCAACTTACTGGCCACTTAAGAAATGCATCTTTTTTCTACAGGAATACAGCTTTTTTCTATTGCAGCATCAGTAACAGATTTTTTGATGAGTTTTACTAGATTGTCACAGGTTTTTTTAAAATACGCGAACATTTAACAGAATTCCCATTACTACTCCTGAGGACTGTACATAGTGAATACTGGGTGAGTGGCTATGGTGGATACAGAAGGCATGAGGTAGCATGGGGATTTGGGGGCGTGAAGGTGACATGGGGTCCTACAGGAGCATGGAGGGTCATGGGGGATATGAGGGGGCACTGAGGACACATAGAGGGGGCATGAGGAAAATGTGGTCAATGAAGGGAGCATGGGGATCTGAGGGCGTGGGCTTTCGGGGGTCGTTAAATTATGTTGGAAGCTGGGCTGCTAACTCCAAGAACTGAAGTGAGTTGTCTAACCAGCCCAGCTCTGTGCCCACACCTCTCCCACATTCCATCACAGACTGCACACTAAATCTGAGCCCTGTTTGAAAAAAGCAAAAGTCCTGGGCAAAGTCAGTCATGAGTCAGGTGTGCATTTTGGAAGTCAGGAAAGGGCCCAGCAAACATTTTACACACCTGGTGGGAAACCTCAGCCTCTTCTGTCTGCCTTTTAAAGAAAAAGAGAATGAAAGTCTTCTATTTATATAGCACCTTTCAAAAACTCAAGATGTCCTAAAGCGTTTCACAGACAATAAAGTATATTTGAAGCATAATCACTGCTGTGATGTAGGAAGTATGATAACCAATTGCTCGCAGCAAGCTTTCGCAAACAGCAAAGGGATAATGACCAGATAATCATTCTATTTGTGATATCATTTGAGAGATAAACATCGACCATGGCTCCAGGGAGAACTTGAAATAGTGTGATAGGATCTTTTACACAAATCTGAGGGGAGAGAAATTTGATTTGATTTGATTTGATTTATTATTGTCACAAGTATTAGTAAGAAGTTTAACATGTATTAGTATACAGTGAAAGGTATTGTTTCTTGTGCACTATATAGACAAAGCATACCATTCATAGAGAAGGAAATGAGAGAGTACAGAATGTAGTGTCTTGTAGTCATAGCTATGGTACAGAGAAAGATCAACTTAATGCAAGGTAAGATCATTCAAAAGTTTGACAGCAGCAGGGAAGAAGTTGTTCTTGAGTCGGTTAGTATATGACCTCAGACTTTTGTATGTTTTTCCCGATGGAAGAAGGTTGAAGAGAGAATGTCCGGGGTGTGTGGGGTCCTTAATTATGCTGGCTGCTTTGCCGAGGCAGCGGGAAGTGTAGACAGAGTCAATGAATGGGAGGCTGGTTTGCGTGATGAATTGGGCTACATTCATGACCTTTCGTAGTTTCTTCCGGTCTTGGACAGAGCAGGAGCCATACCAAGCTGTGATACAACCAGAAAGAATGTTTTCTTATGGTGCATCTGTAAAAGCTGGTAAGAGTCTAGCCTTCATGCCAAGAAAGGGCCTACGTTTAACATTTCATCTGAAAGATGGCTCCTCTGGCAGCGAAGCACTCTCACAGTACTGTGCGGGAGCTTCAGCCTGGATTTTCTTCTCAAATTTCTGGAGTGGAACTTGAAGCTGGGACTTTGTGCCTCAGGGGCAAGAGGACCAAGCATTGAAAGTCAACTTATCCATAAAGAAACACTGAACATCCCTAGTAGTCATGTGGTTGAAAACATCAGCTGATCTAACATGCGACTGTGATGTTTTCGGCTTTTATTTCCAGTATCTGAGGCTGTCCAATAGGCTAAAGAATGGATAAAAGAAAGGCAGTCAAGTGTTTCTATTTATGATTTCTATCCACTGGCAACACTGAACTTGGTTTGATCAGGTGATCCCTGTAGTCAAAGTGCTCATTAACCAGCCTCAACAAAGAATAGTCAGTTGAGAAAGGTATCAGAAAGTCGGAGTAACCTGTTGAAACCATACTCCGAGGGAGACTGCCTTTTTAAATCTCAGAGGGTTATTGGTTACGCTGTAATGGATATCATGTTAATGATTTATGCTAATATGGTCAAAATTAAATATGCAGATTAGATCTACATTTCAAAACCTGCAAATCTTATCATTATGTAAGGCAGTGTATCTGTTAGGAATGGAATTAATGAATTAAAAGAATTAGCTCTCATTTACATAAATTAATTAGTTTAATTACAAACTAGAGTTCTTTCTATAACCGTAAGATCGTGAGATCAAATTTTTAAAACTAGAGGGATATTTTTATTCTCTTTCTTAGCTCTCGTGGTCATATGTCTTTCCTCAGCCAAGTAGCAGGTAGGTGGACTACCTCATGTTTGATGCCAACTCTTCTTAAGCTGGCTGTTAGGGGCTGGGTGACAACCCCTCGACACTATTCACCATTTATCAGTATGCGAAGTATACCTAAGACTGTGTACTTAGTGCATGAGAAATTACTGGCTGAGACCTATTACCTGAAGCTCTGTGGTACAAGGCCATGAGGCAAGAAAAGGCTGTGCCACCACACCTCTTTGGCTTGGAGGTTAATTGTATTGCATTCTGTTTATTTAGTATAATCTATGCAGATTAGTTTCTTTATAAATTGAACAATTTAGCAAGGAAGGTACCCCCATTATATCCAATAAGAACAAACATCTCTTATGGATAATGGGAAATGGGTTACAATCAAAAGTCCCCCAAAATTTGATCATACTGACGAGTATATCCATATAAAACAGAAGGGACAGCATGGTGGCAGAGTGGTTTGTATGTATTCAATTCCAGCCTTGAGTGACTGTGTGGAGTTCGCACATTCTCCCCGTGTCTGTGTGGGTTTCCTCCAGGTGCTCCGGTTTCCTCCCACAGTCCAAAGATGCGCAGGTTAGATGGATTGGGCCATGATAAATTGCCCCTTAGATGTGTAGGTGAGGGGAATTAATGAGGTAAATACATGGGGCTACAAGGATAAGGTGGGTGATTGGGCATGGGTAAGATGCCCTGTCGGAGAATTGGTGCAGACTCTATGGGCCGAATAGACTCCTTCGGCATTGTAGGGATTCTGTGGAATTCTGTGGAAAAAGTTCAATGAAAATGAACACTCCAACTGATTACTTTCTTCAACTTTGATGTTGATTTCTGTCAAACCACATGATTAGTGTTAATGAGCTATGCAACAGTCCACATTTCACATTAGACCTTGTCCCATGATATTTCTATTGGATAACTGGGATGGCAGATAATTAGAGGGTGGATATCAGATAATGTATTCACTCATGAATTGAGTTTTATGTTAGCACACATAGGCAAGCTGTCATATTTTGTAAAGCTCTGTGTGTAAAGAGAGCACAATATGCATGTGTACTGCATGAGGATGATCAATAGACAACTACTGTTACCTTCCATTGGTATGAGACAAAAAGTACAGAGTGAGTTGCAGAACATTAGATATCCTAACAATAAAACACACTCTAGACATTCCAGCTTTCCACAAATCTCTTTGAATTGTTCAGATGATATCAGTGATGTGATATCAAAGAAAGATAATTCGGTATTGCAACTGATACTAAGTAGTTTCACCATGGTCCATATAAATATGAATTACCTATGTGCTAACATAGGTAATTCATAGGGCGGCACAGTAGCACAGTGGTTAGCACTGCTGCTTCACAGCTCCAGGGACCTGGGTTCGATTCCCGGCTTGGGTCACTGTCTGTGTGGAGTTTGCACATTCTCCTCGTGTCTGCGTGGGTTTCCTCCGGGTGCTCCGGTTTCCTCCCACAGTCCAAAGATGTGTGGGTTAGGCTGATTGGCCATGCTAAAATTGCCCTTAGTGTCCTGAGATGCGTCGGTTAGAGGGATTAGTGGGTAAAATATGTAGGGACATGGGGGTAGGGCCTGGGTGGGATTGTGGTTGGTGCAGACGCGATGGGCCGAATGGCCTCTTTCTGTACTGTAGGGATTCTAATTCTAATTCAACAAAGAAAAACGTAACAGCCACCCATAAATTCTGTCCTATCTAGGATTTATATTTTATTGAATATTCCAACCAAAATATTGGACCAAAAATATGAATGAGGTGGTAGATTTTCTTTCACCTGTTGTGGAGTGAAGCTGGGTAAAAATTCATCCACTGTCACAGTGACATCCCCAACTCAATGTACTCATTCAAAAATCATCAGTTATGCAGGGTCGGGCTCGCAGCAGGATCTCTGCTACCATGAGGAAGCAAATTGTTGCTGCAGAGGAAAATCTAAATCATAGAATCCCTACAAGTTCTTCTGGAGGCCATTCGGCCCATTGAATCTGCACTGACAACAATCCCACCCAGGTCCTATCCCTGTGACCCCATGTATTTATCCCGCCAATCCCCCTGACATTAAGGAGTAATTTACCAGAGCCAATCAATCTAACCAGCACATCTTTGGAGTGTGGGAGGAAACCGGAGCACCCGGAGGAAACCCACGCAGACACGGGGAAAACATGCCACACAGACAGTGAGCCGAGGTCGGAATTGTTTGAAGTTCAAAGTTTATTTATTAATGTCACAAGTAGGCTTATATTAACACGGCAATGAAGTTACTGTGAAAATCCCCTAGTCGCCATAATCCGATGCCTGTTCAGGGTCCTGGTGCTATGAGGCAGCTGTGCTAACCACTGTGACACTGTGCCATCCAATGGTACTCAAAAGAAAAATGGAAACTTTACCCACATGCAGCTTCCTTCAGGCTCAGGTCATGCTATGAGCTTGCATCTGTCGAGGAACCTATCGCCAGGACTGCAACAAGTTCGGGAACATTTAAAGGAGATGGAGGGGCACTAAAGGGGTGCAGCACGGTGGCACAGTGGTTAGCACAGTGCCAGGGACCCAGATTCGATTCCAGCCTTGGATAACTGTCTGTTCGGCTTCCTCCAGGTGCTCCGGTTTCCTCCCACAGTCCGAAGATGTGCAGGTTAGGTGGATTGGCTATGCTAAATTGTCCCTAATATCCAAAGATATGTAGGTTAGGGGGATTAGCAAGGGAAATGTGTGGGGTTATGGGGTTCAGGCAGCGGGGTGGACCTGGTTAAGATGCCCTATTAGAGAGTCGGTGCAGACTCAATGGGCCTAGTGGCCTCTTTCTGCACTGTAGGGGATCTATGGGATTCTATGATTCAAAGAAACAGGGAGGAAACTACAAATTTTACACCTCAGAATGGGTGGGTTAATCATAGATTATAGGCTGAGGCCTAATAAGGGAAGGATTCAACTCCTGGGCCCTCGCCCTCCAAACTGGGAAGGCCTTCCATTGTTGCCCCAGGAATTGTCATCAATCTCCTACCAGTCCCTAGGGTCGGCTGGGACATGGGCACAGAGCAGGAAGATTTACCTCCTTGCCCTAATGTACATGAAGCGGATAGGAAAGGAACAGTCAACAGCCATACCACCACTGGTGGGGCAAGCGAAGAGAAACATAGATTGTAGCAGAAGTGCATTGTTACATTCCTCCACCCAGTAGGGCCAAGGGAAATCCAGCCACAGGAACGCTAAACGGCCCTGAAGTGGTTCATCTTTTCAAGATTGCAAGATGATCCTATACTTAGATTGAAAACAGAAAATAATGCGAGAAGTCATCCAAATTTCTGAGCTGAGATTCTCAAGGAAGCAAACTGGTGAATGCTGATGCAAAGCTAAAATAGAACAGCTCAATAGCTCAGATGAGAGAATTGCATCCATCAGAAATCTCTGTAACATAATGAGATTAGATTTCTCCTAAATGAGTTGTCTTTGAGTAGCAAATATTATATTGATTTGGGGTGAGGTGAAAATCTGTCTCTAATGAAAATGTTGCAGAATAAAATCGACAGGTACACAAAGAACAAAGAACAGTACAGCACAGGAAACAGGCCCTTCGGCCCTCCAAGCCTGTGCCGCTCATTCGTCCAACTAGACCATTCGTTTGTATCCCTCCATTCCCAGACTGCTCATGTGACTATCCAGGTAAGTCTTAAACGATGCCAGCGTGTCTGCCTCCACCACCCTACTTGGCAGCGCATTCCAGGCCCCCACCACTCTGTGTAAAAAACATCCCTCTGATATCTGATTTATACCTCGCCCCTCTCACCTTGAGCCCGTGACCCCTCGTGATTGTCACCTCCAACCTGGGAAAAAGCTTCCCACTGTTCACCCTATCTATACCCTTCATAATTTTGTACACTTCTATTAGGTCTCCCCTCATTCTCCGTCTTTCCAGGGAGAATAAGCCCAGTTTACCCAATCTCTCCTCATAGCTAAGATCCTCCATACCAGGCAACATCCTGGTAAACCTTCTCTGCACTCTCTCTAAAGCCTCCACGTCCTTCTGGTAGTGCAGCAACCAGAATTGGACGCAGTACTCCAAATGTGGCCTAACCAGCGTTCTATACAGCTGCAACATCAGACTCCAACTTTTATACTCCATACCCCAGCCTATAAAGGCAAGCATACCATATGCCTTCTTCACCACCTTCTCCACCTGTGCTGCCACCTTCAAGGATTTGTGGATTTGCACACCTAGGACCCTCTGTGTTTCTATACTCTTGATGGCTCTGCCATTTATTGTATAACTCCCTCTTACATTAGTTCTTCCAAAATGCATCACTTCGCATTTATCTGGATTAAATTCCATCTGCCATTTCTCCGCCCAATTTTCCAGCCTATGTGGATCCTGCTGTATTGCCCGACAATGTTCATCGCTGTCCGCAAGTCCAGCCATCTTCGTGTCATCCGCAAACTTGCTGATAACGCCAGTTACACCTTCTTCCAAATCATTTATATATATCACAAGTAGCAGAGGTCCCAGTACAGAGCCCTGCGGAACACCACTGGTCACAGACCTCCAGCCGGAAAAAGACCCTTCGACTGCTACCCTCTGTCTCCTGTGGCCAAGCCAGTTCTCTACCCATCTAGCCACCTCTCCTTGTATCCCATGAGCCTTAACCTTCTTAACCAACCTGCCATGAGAGACTTTGTCAAATGCCTTACTGAAATCCATATGGACGACATCCACGACCCTTCCTTCGTCAACCGTTTTTGTCACTTCCTCAAAAAACTCCACCAAATTTGTAAGGCACGACCTCCCTCTTACAAAACCATGCTGTCTGTCACTAATGAGATTGTTCCATTCTAAATGCGCATACATCCTGTCTCTAAGAATCCTCTCCAACAACTTCCCTATCACGGACGTCAAGCTCACTGGCTTATAATTACCCGGATTATCCCTGCTACCCTTCTTAAATAACGGTACCACATTCATTATCCTCCAATCCTCAGGGACCTCACCTGTGTCCAATGAAGAGACAAAGATTTCCGTCAGAGGCCCAGCAATTACATGTCTTGTCTCCCTGAGCAGCCTAGGATAGATGCCATCAGGCCCTGGGGATTTGTCAATTTTAATGTTACCTAAAAAACCTAACACTTCCTTCCTTGTAATGGAGATTCTCTCTAACGGGTCAACACCTTCCTCTGAGACACCCCCAGTCAACAAGTCCCTCTCCTTTGTGAATACTGATGCAAAGTATTCATTTAGGATCTCCCCTATTCCCTTGGGTTCTAAGCATAATTCCCCTCCTTTGTCCCTGAGAGGTCTGACGTTTTCCCTGACATCTCTTTTGTTCCTAACATATGAATAAAATGCCTTAGCATTCTCCTTAATCCTGTCTGCCAAGAACACTTCGTGACCTCTTTTTGCCCTTCTAACTCCCCGTTTGAGTTCTTTCCTACTCTCTCTGTATTCCTCCAGAGCTGCATCTGTTTTCAGTTGCCTGGACCTAACGTACACCTCTCTTTTCTTTTTGATCAGATCCTCAATTTCCCTGGTTATCCACGGCTCTCGAATCCTACCTTCCCTAACCTTCCTCTTTACAGGCACATGCCTGTTCTGCAGCCTTATCAACTGTTCCTTAAAAGACTCCCACATGCCAGACGTGGACATACTCCCGAACAGCCTCTCCCAATCAACGGCCACCAATTCCTGCCTAATCCGGCTATAGTTAGCCTTCCCCCAATTTAGCACCCTACCCTTAGGACAACACTCGTCCTTGTCCATTACTATCCTAAAGTTAACAGAGTTAATGTGTTGTACTTTCTCACATTAGTCATCACAAATTAACGTTTTGGTTGTAATGATGAACCCATAGGATGGAATGGTAAGCAAAATGTACTGTCTTTCATTCAACGGTATTTTCAGTCCATGTTGTAAATTGCATCTCCTACTTTGGTTTAAAGACATATAGTTGGGTAGCTCCAATTTCCCTATCTTTCTGTTCGCCTCCCCTAAATTTACAGTTAAACTCGTTATTCTGTACTGAGTTCAAATACACCAGTGGTCAAAGGATGAGGCTAAATTTGGGGTTCAGTGTAATGTCTCACCTGATTGAATAGTAATCTTCAGATTTGTGCACAAATATTAGTCTCTGAATAAATTGCATGCACTGACCAATACTTGGATCCATACCAAAGTATCACCAGTCTTTGCAGGAAAGGAGAAAAGTACAGTTACTTAGCCATCGCTCCATTCAGTTTCTTGTAATGTGCATTGTAACAGCAGTTCGTCGTCAACAATTTTATTTCACATTACAGATACATGGAAAAGAAATCGAATGCTAATTTTTACAAAAACATTACCGCAAATGGCTGATTAAACAGTATCATTTAAAATCTAATTGGACATAATCTATATTAGTTAGTAATCCTGAGTTCTTCAGGATTGCTGTTATTTATTTATATATTGGTGTCACAAGTGGGCTTACATTAACACTGCAATGAAGTTAGTGTGAAAAACTTCCAGTCGCCACACTCAAGCGCCTGTTCGGGTACAGTGAGGGAGAATTTAGCATGGCCAATGTACCTAACCAGCACGTCTTTTGGACTGTGGGAGGAAACTGGAGCACCCGGAGGAAACCCATGCAGACACAGGGAGAATGTGCAGACTCCGCACAGACAGTGACCTATGCCACGCTAGGTGGCATAGTGTGAGGCAGCAGTGCTAAACACTGTGCCACCGTACTGCCCCCGTTGGGCAGTATCCACTCAACTGATTATGGCTTAAGGTCTAAAGAAGGAAATACTTCCTCCATTCATTTAGTCTGAAAATAAAAAGATAAAAGTTTCTAACTTCAGTGCCTTATGACTGCCTGTTTTTCCCTAAATGTGGTCAAATACAGTTGTAAGCAATTAGAAATTTAAAGTGAGTAATAATATCCCATGTTATTCTAATTGTTTATGTCGAATATGTGGGGTGAATATTTAAGAAGAGGAGCTACTTCGGACGTAACTCTGTCTCTCTCTCAACAGATACTGCCTGACCTGCTGAGATTTCCAAGAATTTTCTGTTTTATTTCAGATCTCCAGCACCCTCAGTATTTTGCTTTTATTTCAAAATATTATTACTGACTTTGTCACCCGTGTTTTATGTAGTCTTCCTCACGCAAAGCATGAAAAATAATATTTCACGGTTGCTGAGCAGCTCATTCCAAATGAACATAAAAAAACAATGCAATATTTTAGAGAAATGCTCTGTAGCTTTAGGCTGTAAATCTTTCTATGTGGAGGAGAGATATGTTTTCTAATTAACATGTGTTTTATTTCCTTTACTGGTAATTCATGTTTGCGGTTTCATTGTCCCTGATGGATTTCTCCTGTTTAAACTACATGGGGGGGCTTCTACATCCCAGCTGACAGTTTTGCTGCCTTGTATCTATATCTTTTCATGCCAAACACAAAGTCTCTGATGAGAAAATTGATTGGGATTTATTCTGTTATTTTGTCTATTAGTACATAGTGATTAACTATTCAGTGCAAAGTGAAGCATGATACAAATGTTTTTTAGATCAAAGGCTTCTAATGATGGTCAGTGCTTAAACAAAACATTTGCAACACGACTGATTGCTGTATTACATAGAAAATGAGAGAGCTTTAGGAACACAGGAATGCAAAGGACTGGGAAAAAAAGACTTATTTTGGTGCATCTGGTCAGCTTAGAGTTCAAAATCACTATAGAATTCATTATCTATGATGTCACAGAAGTGAGCTGAGAATTGTAAGTATCATGTTTTATCCCTCTCTGTCTCTGGCACAATAGCTAGCATTGCTGCCTCACAGCGCCAGGGATCTGTGTTCAATTCCACCCAATTCCTTGGGTGACTGTGTGGAATTTGCACATTCTCCCCCATGTCTGCATGGGTTTCCTCCAGGTGCTCCGGTTTCCTCCCACAGTCCAAAGATGTGTGGGTTAGGTGGATTGGCCATGCTAAATTGCCCCTTAGTATCAGGGAGATTAGCAGGGTAAATACGAAGGGTTACTGGGCTGGGCCTGGGTGGGATTGTTGTCGGTGCAGGCTCGATGGTCCCAATGGCCTCTTTCTGCAGTGTAGGAATCCTATGATTCTCTCCCTCTCTCTCTATGTCACTAGACAACCCAGAACCAGTGAATCATGTACTAGAAAGTTATAATTTTTTAAAAAAGTACCATGCTGCATTCTTGGAATATATTTGAAATGCAAAATAAATAATCTCTTCAGTAATAACTATAATTAATGTCCCTGCATGTTTTATACTGGGCAGAAGCACAGAGGTGCATCTTACATTTTAATTAGTTGATCCCATATGAAATACACTGGGACATTTATTATAGTCTTTAGTAGGAGTACACATTATCAGTACAATAGCATGCAAACTGAAAGTCTCCGCACAGAAAGAGGCTCAAAAGAGCAAGAAGTTTAAATACTGATTTCAAGATTGTAATCTACGTTCAACTCAGTTCTCATGATGGAATGAAAGTCTTTTTGCTTTGACAGCTGTAAACATTTCTGTGAAATGAGTTAAGAGTCTGGACCTAGTTCCTACTGGGTATGAGTTCATTGCACAAACTACATGCCTTTCTGAATTAAATTGGCAATCTCACATTGAGAGGCCACAGGGGTGGTTGGCATGACTTTAAATGACCCATTGGTGCAACAGGGAACCAGGGTCCATTATTAGGAAAAAGTAAATAGCATTTTGACCTGCATTCATCTCATACTATGACCAAACCTGGAGCACTTGGTACTGCCACTGGATGGAAAATATAGAAAAATATTTCCTCCTTCAGAACTGGCTTCTTTCATCTTCATAAGTAGTAAACCCTCAGCCACTTCCACTAAAATAGATAAATGCTGGAATCTGAAACGAAAGCAGAAAATGCTGGAAAATCTCAGTAGGTCTGACACCATCTGTGGAGAGAGAATAAAGCCAATGTTTTGGCAGCACAGTGGCACAGTAATTAGTACTGTTGCCTCACAGCGCCAGGGACCCGGGTTCAATTCTGGCCTCAGGTAACTGTCTGTGTGGAGTTTGCACATTCTCCCCACGTCTGCGTGGATTTCCTCCGGGTGCTCCAGTTTCCCCGCACAGTCCAAAGATGTGCGGGTTAGGTTAGGTCGATTGGCCATGCTAAAGCTGCCGCTTAGTGTCCTGAGATGCGTAGGTTAGAGGGATGAGTGGGTAAAATGTGTAGGGATATGGGGGTAGGGCCTGGGTGGGATTGTGGTCAGTGCAGACTCGATGGGCCCAATGGCCTCTTTCTGCACTGTAGGGTTTCTATGATTTCTATGATGTATGGGTTAGGTGGATTAGCCATGCTCAATTGCCTTTTAGTATCAGGGTGATTAGCAGAGTAAATACACGGGGTTATGGGGATAGAGCCTGGGTGGATTTTCTGTCGGTGCAGGCTTGATGGGCCAAATGGCCTCTTTCTGCACTGGAGAGATTCTATGATTCCATGATTCTATGAGTCTGGATGACTTTCATCCACTAAAATAGAGCTTAGCAGAAGATTCTTTAGCCTTTAACAGATGCTGAAAGCTTAAGTTTTCATGGTGTCACTGGACTGGAAAGAATCACTAGATTTCTGTATATCTGTTAATTCCATACTTTTCTTTACCTACAGAACATTGTTACTGCTGCAGTACACTAATCGAAAACAAAAGCATTTTCAGCAATCGTCAGCATAATGATTCATTAGGTACCTGAAAGTTAGCCAGAAGGGTCCTGAGAGTGTGTGTCGTGGCATGCTTGGTGCAAATACTTGCACAGAGGGTTCACTACACACACGTACTTAAACCATACTGATATCGAGAATGCAGAACTTTAACTTGAACTTCAATGTCTGCTTTTCAGGCCAACTAAGATACAACTAGTTTTCCTTAGAAACATTTCCACTGAGTTAACTGGTCATTTTGAATCGTGACACATACCAGCAGAATATCAGCACAGCTTTACGCTTTCCTTTATCCTTTTTGCCATTTTATTATTTAGTATGTTTTTACCGAACAAGCATTCAAAGTTACTTGTTGGTTTCGAGTCTTTCCACCCTATCTGCAATACAGAGCACAAATTAACTCACTGCAACAGGGAGAGAGTTAGTACAGAGGGTGCCATTCTTGGTGGAGGGGCATTTCAAGATCACAGCTGAAGCACCCAGCTTCAAAAAATAGCATCGAAAATGCATTCTGCTGCATAAACAGAGAAGAAACGTGCCTAACAACAGTTAGAGAGCTAGGGAGCAAAGGCCACTTATCTGATGTTTGCCTACAGGAAGGCCTTCCTTTCTGTGATAGGAAATGTAAGCTCCTGATCCTTAGAGAGTGAAGCGGAGAAGAGACTGTGCCTGTATGTACTTAATCATTTAATCAGAATCTGCCCTCAAGGCAATTGACGAGGGCCTTTCAATTTTCCTCACAGCAGGAGCATTCATTCACAGCAGTCTAGCTCTTCCTGACTGTGCAACACTGAAAGTTAGAAGGTGCAATGAATTGAAGGCACAACACTTTCCAGAGCATAACAAAAACTGGAAAACCGGTAAAGGAATAGAGGATGTGAAACTTCGAAAGACCAACAACATTGCGGGCTTTGTATGTGGGTGAAGCCTCATATTAAGATTAAACAGGCCATCAGTTCACATTTGATATCTGTGACCCTTTCCCAATGGTTTCATTTGTTAGTGGCTGGATCCTGACTGCAGTGAACAGGTAAGGTCATCACATCCCAGTCTACTGAATGTTGATGGCTAAGTTTGTATGGACCTTAACATAGCCGAGAGGATTAAACCCTGTTGTACTGCTATGTTGGTGGATGGAGTGATGCATGATTAACTGACCTTAAAATAAATGAGTAAATGTGTATTGTCTGTAAGTATAAAAACACGCTTGTTTCACCCATTTTGTCCTGTGGAGCAATGTGAAGTCTACAGTATTGACATTGAAGTGCAAGCCTTCGTGTGACATTGTTGATGTGATGGACATGGATTTCCTAGAGGCATTTGATGAAGTGCCACACAACAGACTTGTCAGGAAAGTTAGAGTTTATGGAAAAAAGGACAGCAGCAACACAGACGCAAAATGGCAGAGTGACAAAATGTGGAGATGCCGGCGTTGGACTGGGGTAAACACACTAAGAAGTCTCACAACACCAGGTTAAAGTCCAACAGGTTTATTTGGTTGCAAAAGCCACTAGCTTTCGGAGCGCTGCCCCTTCGCCAGGTGAGTGGGAGTTCTGTTCACAAACAGGGCATATAAAGACACAAACTCAATTTACAAAATAATAATTGGAATGCGAGTCTTTACAGGTAATCAAGTCTTAAAGATACAGACAATGTGAGTGGAGAGAGCGTTAAGCACAGGTTAAAGAGATGTGTACTGTCTCCAGACAGGACAATTAGTGAGATTTTTCAAGTCCAGTCAAGTGAATGGCCGAAGGAGCAGCGCTCCGAAAGCTAGTGGCGTTTGCTACCAAATAAACCTGTTGGACTTTAACCTGGTGTTGTTAGACTCCTTACTGCAATTGCACATTACCAGATCTAGAATATCCTGCCCTTTGGTTGGTGCTAGAACACACTAGAGTTTCTCTGAGTAATAGTGTTCAGCTGCACAGAAAGATCAGTAAAACTAGGAGTGGCAACAATTAAAGGCTCCCAGCTGAATTTCTCTTTGAAATATAACGCGTTGACAATAGGGAAACCACAACATGGAGACCTTTAATGATATTGTTACTACCAGAGTTATCAGATTAATCTCATCGATGTTTCACAGCAACAATGGTAGGACCATTATAAAAAAGCTCAGTAACAACTCATTAGCAGATACGAAAGTTAACATTAACAGAAGACGTTAGTTACAGACAAACATGCAGTATATAAATGACAGACCTCCCCAGAATAACATAGGAGCATTTCCCATGGTCTTGACATTAACTCAAACCATAAAAATGTAACTCACACTATCTGAGACCCTCCGTCTAATGGGAAAGTTTTAAATTTTTAATCAAAGCAGAATTTGACTATAAGCCTTTACATTACATGAAAAAAGGGCGGCATGGACAAGTTGGGCCGAAGGGCCTGTTTCCATGCTGTAAACCTCTATGACTCAATGACTTTATTAATAGAATCTGAGTGCACACTTTTGTCTGCATTCTGCGATCTGCACTCCAGTAAATAATACGACCTGGATCGGCTACTTGACAATTCCACTAGATGAAGGATGAGGTGATAAGACATCCACCACAGGTATGCAACCCCATCCAATCACCCACCCCCACAACAGACTCTCCAGTCTGAAGCTCATTTACATATTGTTAGCCTGGAGGAGTCCACAGCCGGGGGCGGGGGTGGGGGGGGGGGGGGGGGGGGTGCGGGATATTCACAGATGTCCATTGGTCATAAACCATAGGAAATCAATAAACGACAGGAAGAACAGGCAGCAATGACTTGCACTCATGTAACTCCTTTAATGTCTCAAGGTTCTTCACAGCAGCTTTGCCAAACAAAATTGGAGACTTATTCACATTCGGAGATATTGGGACCTAAGGCTTAGGAAAGTTATTGATTCTAAAGGAGGCAAGGGAGGTGGAGAGGCCTGAGGGGGAATTTCCAATCCTAGGGCTCAGACAGCTGAACACAGATGGTTAAAATAGGACATGCATAGGAGGTTAGAATTTCAGAGCACAGATCATGGAGGATTGTAGTGTTCAGGATAGTTACAAAAGGTTGTTTTCAGGAAATGGCCCACGATGGATAGCAATGGAGAATTGGACAACAAGAAAACTCATCCTCCTGCCGTCATTAGTCATACAGCACAGTAACAGGCCTTTTGGCCCGCCATGTCCATGCAGACTATCAAATGACAATTTATACTATTTCCATTTACCAGCAATTTGTCCATAGCCTACGATGCCTTGGCGATTTAAGTGCTCATCCAGTCCTCTTTAAATGTTAGGAGAGTACCTGCCGCCACCACCCTTTCAGACAGCATGTTCCATTTTTCCCCCACTCTGGGTCAAAAACATTTTCCCGGATCCCTCTGAACCACTCACTCCTCACTTTAAATCTATACCCTCTGCTCTTACACATCTGCTATGGCGAAAAGATTCTTATGATCTACCTTATCTATGCTTCTCATAATTTTATATACCTTTATCAGATCCTTCCTCAGCGTCCTCTGCGCTAGGGAAAACAAATCCAACCTATCCAGTCTTTCCTCATAGATTAAACTTTCCATCTCAAGCAACATCCTGGTGAATCTTCACTGCACCTTCTCCAGTGCGATCATGTCCTTCCGATAGTATGGTGACCAGAACTGCATACAATATTACATCTTTGTCCTAACCAATATTTTATAAAGTTGTAACAAGACTTCCATGCTCTTATATTCTATGTAAGAAGTTTAACAACACCAGGTTAAAGTCCAACAGGTTTATTTGGTAGCAAAAGCCACACAAGCTTTCGAGGCTCTGAGCCCCTTCTTCAGGTGAGTGGGACTTATATTCTATGCCTCAGCTAATGAAAGCAAGCATTCCCTATGCCTTCTTCACCACCCTGTCGACCTGTTCCGCACCTTCAGGAATCTATGGACATATACACCAAGATCCCTTTGTTCCTCAATATTCCCCAGGGATCTACTGTTCATTATGTATATCCTACTCTTATTCGGCCTCCCGAAATGCATCATCTCACATTTATCAGGATTAAATTCCATTTGGATTGCTCTGCCCAATTTAACCAGCGGAGTCTAAGACTATCCTCCTCACTATCGACGATACCACCAATTTTACCTGTAAACTTACTAATTATACCTTCTACATTTACATCCAAGTCATTAATGCATATAGTAAGCAATAAGGATTCCAGCACTGATTCCTATGGTACACAACAGGTTACAGGCTTCCAGTCACAAAAGCAATCCTCCACTACCACCCTTTGTCTCCTATTAACACGCCAATTTTGGATCTAATTTTCCAACTTTCCTTGGATCCCATGGGGGTTCTAACTTTTGGACCAGCCTTCCATGTGGGACCTTGTCAAAGTCCTTACTGAAGTTCATGTAAACCATATCAACGGCACCACCCTCATCAATATATGTAGTTGCCTTTTCAAAAAACTCAATTAAATTAGTTAGACAGGATCTTCCACCAACAAATCCATGCTGACTATCCCGGATCAATCCCGGCCTTTCCAAATGTTCATTAATCCTGTCCCTCAGACTTTTTTCCAATAATTTCCCTATCACTGATGTTAGACTAACTGGCCTATAATTACTTGGCTTATACCTGCTGCCTTTCTTGAATAAAGGTGCCACTTTAGCTATCCTCCAGTTATCTGGCACTTCACCTGTGGCCAATGAATATTTAAATATCTCTGCCAAGCCCCCTGCAATCTCCTCCCTTTCCTCCCCTAGCAGCCTGCCTCATCAGGCCCTGTGGATTTATGCATCTTTATGCCTACGAAAACATCTAATACCGCCTCCTTATTAATCTTAATATGCTCTAAAAATTCACCATCCCAAATTTCCAGCTACAATGGGGGTGATTCTCCCAAAAAATTCTAAGTGTCGAATTCACGTAAAAACTGGAGTAAATCCTGTTGGTTTTTTTCAGTGGGAGTTTCAAAATGAATCTCCCACACTCTGTGCATCACAGAGTGCACTAGTGGGAATCAAAATGCAGAGCGACAGCCGGGCCCCCTGGGACAGAGGCCCAGCCCCTATTAGGCCCCACCTTCATTAGGCTCCAGCTCCTTGGCACTGCCCGATACCCAGTAGACAGTGCCAAGATGCCCCCTTGGGCATTGCCAATTGCCCCTTGGGAAGTGCTTGGGGGCCCAGGCTGGCAATGCCCAGGAGACACCCCCGTCAACCCCGACCTTCTGGCAGACCTCAATGGCCCCCTTCACTCCAGCGGGGTTAGATTGCCAGTTCTCCACAAGTGGGGAGCTATTATAAACCCCGTTGGGGTGAAACGCTCTTGGAGATTTCAGTCCCGGGCCCACTAGTAAGATGGAAATTATATTATAATGAGCACTTAAATAATTAATGCAGCTCTGCACCGATTTCTGGCATGGAGCTGATGACGCTCAGAGACTCGCGGAGGCTGTGGTGCCCAGCAGGAAGCCTGCAAAACGGCCTCTGCTTGAGTCTCCTGGCCCACTGCACTGCAAAAGTAGCACAGCGGGTTGGGAGAATTGCTCGCAATATCTTTCTCCTTAGTGAATACAGATGAAAAATATTCATTTAAGACTTGCCACATCCTCTGGCTCCACACACAGATTGCCCCTTTGATCTCTAATGGGCCTCACTCCTTCCCTAGTCATCATCTTTATCTTAATATACTTATAAAATGCCTTGGGTTTTTTTCTTAATCTTATCTGCCAATGATATTTTGTGGCCCCTCTTTGTCCTCCTAATTTCTTTTTTAAGCATTCCCTTACACTTTCTATGCTCCTGAAAGGTCAACAGTGTCCACATTCCATCAAAGAATAAAGAAAAAACTCAGCACAATCTGAAACTGAATTTGGTACCACCAGACCTATATCGACTAACACTATACAAAACGATGTTCTCACTTACCAGGACACCAAAAGATGCGTAGGTTAGAGGGATTCGTGGGTAAATGTGTAGGGATATGGGGGGAGGGCCTGGGTGGGATTGTGGTCGGTGCAGACTCGATGGGCCGAATGGCCTCTTTCTGTGCTGTAGAGTTTCTATGATTGTAATTGAAATTTGTCAGATGTTTACTCTTCACCCCTGCTTGCTTTGAACATTTTTGTCCTTTTCTGTTAGCAAAGAGGCTTCCATTCTAATATAAACAGGTCTTTTCTGATAAGCGTACTGAATTATAATGGGCTGATATGAAACAAGCATAAGACCGCAGTATTCAAAGTAATAATTCAATGTAGAGGTCATAGTCAGTAAAGTTTTCAGAAACTCAGAACTGCAGACCTGATTTACATTACCAGCTCCACACTACTCAAGGACAAAGGATCTTATGAATGTTTACATCATTAATAAAGACAGGCAGTTACTTTTTATAGTTAACAGCAACACATTTGTCCCAATGGCTGCTTAAGGAATAGGTAATAGTCCAATGACCTGTCAATCAACCTCTGAAAATTGGGTTAAGCACAGGTTCCCTGATGCCTGACAAAGATCAATTTGTGGAGCCTACCTTTCAGATGTGGCTCTTGCTTGTCCATGTGAACTCAAATCATTTCATACTTGGAATAAGCTACATAGGGCAGAGTTTTATGTTCCCACGAGAGTGGGCTGGTGAAAGAGTCGGCGTAAAGGTCAGCGTGATGTCATGGCCATTTCCGGTGCCAACCCACCCACTCCGAACCTAATGCAATTTTATACAAGTTTGGGGAATCATTGGGTGGCTTATCTGCCCTTGGGCCAATTGAAACCCTTTAGTTGTCAATTAATGGTCATTGAAGTGTAATTCTTGTAACGTGTAAAATGTAATTTTTCACACAACGGGTGGAGAAAGGAATCAGGTTTGAAACCTCCGAGGACCCAATCATTGACTACTGCTGGGAAAGGTGGGGTACCTCTAGGACTACTCAATCTCTCAGCAACAGGTCTGGAATCACACTCCCTGTGGTGAACCATAGATGGTTACCACTATGGGTAGTTGTACATATGTTACTCTTGTTACTGTTGGGGTTAGGGTTGGGGTGTTCCACCTGCTAGCATTGTTCTGTGGTACACTCCATTTGGCTCCGCCTTCTTACAGGAGTATAAAGGTCATTGCTACTTCCTAGTAGCCCTTAGTCTGGGATAGTATTGTTAAGCAGTATGCTCTATTCTTGTTGTGAATAAAAGCCTTTATTCCCGGGTACGTCCTAGCCTCCCGAGTGAATTAATCGCGCATCACTCCCCTTGGCCTGTGCTTCATGGTCCCACTCCCCAGGGCCTCTAATCCTGATCCCACTGAAAACACCCCAAACTTACCTCTCCATCTGGCTTCAGCGGCAATATTTGGTGTGGACTGGATCCAGTCCCAGCAGTGACCACCGCCCACAGTGGCATTGCTGGGACCAGAGGGCGATGGTCATCTAATTATCTGGTGGCTTTTGGAGGTGAGATTTCCTCCCCAGATTGGTGGGGGCTGAGCCTTTCAATGCCCCAACAAGCTTTAAATTGTGGCAGGGCAGCTTGCCATTGACTTTTTCATTGAGGTGGGCAGGAACCTGAAAACCAGAAAATCCTGCCTCTCATTATTTGTTGAGATTTGAAGTCAGATTTGCACTTAAACTACACTAAACAACTGACGTATTCAATCTTCCTTCAAACTCCCTAAAGATTACAGCACTATTCACTTTCTATAAAATATATCCTCTAGCATTTGATACAAACTTTAGGGTTAATGTATTTGCTTTTGGTTGTTCTAGTGACAGCTCTCTCCCTATGAGAGCCAAACATTTTTGAACAGCCTTCTTTAGCCACAAGATAGGACAAAGCTAGCAATATACTTCACTTGCCAAATAGCACCTGAAATCAGTCAACTGGAAGTTCGCTGGTAATAGGCTGAGATGGATGGCCATCTCTATCTTTATTCCCTTGAGAGGGAATGCTTTTACAATCCTCCACCAAGTAGTTTGTCCTAGAACTGACAAAATTCATCATGACTGTGGTAGATGAATCCCAGTGTCAGTCCATTGTCTTTCATTTACCAGCATCAGTTGTGAATTTAGCAAGGTTTCACATTTAGGATTCGTTGCCATTCAGTTTTACATTTTTATAAGGTTGCAGAGTGTTAATGTGCACAATAGGCAGACTACAATGAGGCAAACTAAAATCTCAGTCTTATCACTAAAACTTGAAAGAGTTGGACACATTACTTGATTAACAGTTAATAGATTCTGCCCCCACCCCCCTGCTCTGGATTTACACATGATGTGGAGATGCCGGCGTTGGACTGGGGTAAAAACAATAAGAGTTTTAACAACACCAGGTTAAAGTCCAACAGGTTTATTTGGTAGCAAATGCCATTAGCTTTCGGAGCGCTGCTCCTTCGTCAGATGGAGTGGAAATCTGCTCTCAAACAGGGCACAGAGACACAAAATCAAGTTACAGAATACTGATTAGAATGTGAATCTCTACAACCAACCAGGTCTTAAAGATACAGACAATG
Organism: Mustelus asterias; assembly: GCF_964213995.1. Classification (NCBI taxonomy): domain Eukaryota; kingdom Metazoa; phylum Chordata; class Chondrichthyes; order Carcharhiniformes; family Triakidae; genus Mustelus; species Mustelus asterias. The sequence continues at coordinate 118,870,954 of NC_135803.1, read as the reverse complement.
CGAATGGAGGGAGCATTAAGCACAGATTAAAGAGATGTGCCTTGTTTCCAGACAGGACAGTCAGTGAGATTCTGCAAGTCCAGGAGGCAAGCTGTGGGGGTTACTGATAGTGTGACATAAACCCAACATCCCGGTTTAGGCCGTCCTCATGTGTGCGGAACTTGGCTATCAGTTTCTGCTCAGTGACTCTGTATCTAGGCACTATCTGTATCTGTATCTAGACACTAGAATCAGTATTCTGTAACTTGATTTTGTGTCTCTGTGCCCTGTTTGAGAGCAGATTTCCACTCCATCTGACGAAGGAGCAGCGCACCGAAAGCTAATGGCATTTGCTACCAAATAAACCTGTTGGACTTTACCCTGGTGTTGTTAAAACTCTTACTGGATTTACCCACCAGAGGAAAGAGTTTCTGTGTGTGTAATCCATTGAGCTTTTTAAAATCCTTTTAACCATCCTATTTAGGTCACCCCTCAACTATCTGATCTCAAAGGAATGCCACCCAATCTTTCCTCTTAATTTAAACTTTTAGATCCTATTGTCATTCCAGTAGTTCTGTGCTGAACACCCTCCATGGTCAATATATCCTTTGTGAGGTGTGATGCCCAGAACTAAATGGCCGGATGTTGGAGTACATACTGGGACCAATGACTTATAAGAATTGAGGAAGATGTTTGAATGAGTTTTGGTGTTTGATTATAAATCACACTTACCCCTATTACCTTTGAGCTTCTTGTTGACTGACTATGAAGCTGTATTGATAGTAAATTCAGGAGTACTCCTGATGTAACGTGAGGTGCAAATCAGCGCATGGCTTGGTAATATAAACTTGCTGGGTTGTGTAGGAATGACAACAAAGGACTACAAATAAAATGGTTTACCACAAGACCCTCAGCAGCTCATACATGCTATGCCTGTAGCCATATTGCTGAGAATCCCAGCACTACTAACACGTACTTCCTGTGTACAGGTCATCGCAGCATATGCATGAATATGATCTTCAAAGATTCTTCATCCAGTGGGATTTGCCGAAATCTGTACTTTGCATCCAGGATGCTGAAAACATTATCATGGGGCATGCCATCTATAACCTGTTCAACTGTAACCTTAGGATGATGGAGTCTCAGAAATGCTTTATTTAGATAAACTGGGGTGATACAAACCCTGACTGTGCCATCTTTCTTTACGGCAGTTACCATCGCAGAAACCCACTATGCGGCCTCATTCAGGGGAGCTATGACACCCAGTCTTGTCATTCTATCCAATTTGTCGACTACTTTCTGTTTGATGGTAAGGGATACTCTTTCTGGAGCACAGGCAGTGGGCATTACTGAGTCATCCAACCGCATGTCATATATGACGGGCAGCTTCCTATTAATATGTCAGTCGAACAGGTCTTTGTATTTTAACATCTCTGGGGCTTGGTGCTGTTGTGTATATCCAGCCCAAGGTGGATTAACTAGCTCAGTGCTGTCCTGGAGATCCAGCAGTGGTTTGATGTCCTGGTCGATGACCTGGGATTAGAACTTGCCCTGCGTGCAATGCAGGGTGACTATGCCTTCTGTGTGTACGGTTTACCCACCATATGCGACAAGGTTTACTTTGTTGGTGGAATCTAATTCAGCACAAGGCTTGATTTCCCAGTGAAGAGGCTGCGAGAATACAATGCAATTTGCCCCAGTGATGATTTTCACTTTAAATTTGGCATTGCTGTGAGCAAGGTTTAGCATTGTGAATATTTCACCTTTCCCACGATAAAGTCAACACTTTTGCAGTAGAATATATTAAGGGGTTTAATAATCTGGTTTTTTTGACTTACCGCCAGCTGATTCACTTTGTTCATGTTCCGAACCTTGGAAGGGTAGCCGGGTGCAATGTGACTTGTGGGAGGGGAAGTGTTGTGTATTCATGTAATTTCAAGTGTTTCCTCACCAGTAATTTTGCAGTAGGGCAGGGGTGTTTTAAGAGACATGACGTCATCGGCTGTTTGTGCGGGAAAATAGGCAGTCTATCTTAGTAGCCTGTGGTGTTAACATCCTTTCAAGAAAGCTCTTTGTTTGAACCTTCGGGGCCTGCAGCCTATCTTTTAAAACCACCACAATAAGTTGCCACAGGAAAAGTCACCATAGTCCCAAATGGCCATGGACTGCTCTCCCCTTTGAGGGGGAGAGCTGGCTGATGGTGATTTAACCTGAGGATTGCCACTACCTTAGGCAAGGGGCAAGGTTGAGAAGGTGAGCCTTCATGACCAACCTCAGTTGGTACGGGAAATGAACCCGTGCTGTTGGCATCATTCTGCATCTCTAGCCAGTTGTCCAGTCAACTGAGCTAAACCGACCAGGCTATTGTGCGCTCCAGCTCGTCTCTCACAATTTTGCAATCGCTACAATGAACATACGTCCAATCAATAGCATGCTCAGCACTGGCTGCATGCCAAACATACACATGAGCAAGCATGGTAAAGTCTGAATGCTGCCTACATCACAATGAACGAGTTCAGGTTACTCACATAGTGATCCTTGCCCCTGTTTTGGGGCCTTATTTGACTTTTCCTAGTTGGTGTCTGTGCACAATTCTACACTCTCATAATTGAGCCTCAATTCTGAAATGAATTTGGGAGCTTTGTACAGTATAATTGAAGTGCCTTTATAGTATTACAAAAGGTGAAGCAAATATATAAAATGAGCCTTTCAGGGAGGATCTTTCCTTTGTGTCCTTGCATTTAAAGGCAAAATGTTGCTTAAACTGCGTCAATTTAAAGCTAATCAGCAAGTAGAAGATGGCGGGATCCTGTCAGTCTGAAGTAAAATAGAAAATACTGGATGTACTCAATACGTCATGGCAGCATCTGTAGAGGAGAGGAACTGAGTTAACGTTTCAGTTCAAAAATTTTGCTTCAGAATTGGGAAAAGTTAAAGGTGTAATATGCTTTGAGGAAGGGATGGGTGGGACAAGGTCAAAAGAAAAGTCAGTAATAGGAGAGATTGAAAGACAGAAAAGTTAATTTTATGGGGCCAAAGGGAATGGTGACGGGGCAGGCAGAAGTTAATGGCCTCCCCGGAGGAGAGTTTGGAAATGGGGGAGGCATTTAGTCAGGTGGTAGGATGCCAGGTGGGTTCCTTGCCACCTTTTCCTGCCTTCATCCAATTAAGCCTGGAGCAGAAAGCTCATGGATAACCTTCCTGCCCCATTGGACTCCAATTGAGGCAAAAAATGCCCACTTAAGGGTCTCAGCTGCTGCCGTTGGTATCCAATCAGCACCAGGGAGTGGGGAATCACCACTCAGAGCTCAGAAAGAAAACCCAACAAGCTCACATTGAGTTCCCTCGTTCAAAAGCATCCAGTGCCTGATTGAGAAACCCAACATTGGGACGAGGGGCAGCTGAAAGCGACTGCCCTTGCTTCTGAGCCCCCGTCTCCCCATTCTCCCATGATCCTCACCCCATGGACTCCATCCCACCATCAATTACATTGGGCCTGGGTTCCCTCATTGAACCTGAGCCTCTGGTCAGTGCATTATTGGCAGCGGCCAACCCCTGCTCCCATTTCAGAGCTCCATCACCACGCTCTGGGTGGAAAAGAAAATTATCCTCAACTCACCTCTAATCATTCTGTTAATTATTTTAAATCCGTGTTCCCTTGTTTCTGATCTCTATGTAAGTATATGTTGCCTGTAATGATAGGAGAGGAGGGAAAACAGCAAAGGTTCTTGAAGTGAGGCATTTGGGCAGAAAATAGCAGCCCACTCGCTGTAACAGGTGAATTCAATGGAAACGTTTTTGCCTAGAGTGGTTCGAATGTGGAACTTGTTGATGCAAATAATTAAAGGAAAGCTAGATTAACACATGAAGACAAAAGGAATTGATGATAATGGGGTGAGCTGAAGAGGGGTGAGGGGAGGCTCACTTGGAGTATAAACACTGGCATAGATCTATTGCATTGAATGGTCTGTTTCTGTAATGCTGTAAAAGACTGCATTGGTGACATTGCACTAGTATTTGCTTTATGTTGTGTTTTACAATCTGAAGTAGCAAAATGAGCTGCGCAGGAAATTTGGGTGCAAGATCGCGGTGGTAAAACTTGCACAGAAACCAGCATAGATTCCTGCGTAAGTGTGACCCAGGAGACTCTGATCCATTATCGTGTAATCTCCTGGGTCAGGGAAAAAAATCAGATAGAAAAGAAAGCCCTTAGCCAAATCGGAAAATACAAATCTAAGACACTCACTGCCCTGTGGGCAATCAAAGCAAGTTCCAAAAGGTCACAGTGACTATGAAGAGCATATGCAACATTCCACTTACCTTCTGAAATTTAGTGACATGAAACAGAGCAAGAGAAATGACTGACACATTTTTGAACTGATGTAGTTCATGTATATGATCCCTCATTCCCCCTGACCTATCTTAGACATGTAAAGCTAGATTGTGTCATATTTCATTTTGTCTACACTACAGTGAAATCCAAAATGAAAACACATTTTAAAGAAACTAATTTGTTTTAACAGAATCAATTGAACAGTTAGAAATCATTCACCACCTCCTTTCCTTCCCCTCAGAATGTCCCATCAGTAATTGGGGCCATGGTTTTAAAGTAGCAATTAATTAGTGTCACTTAAATCTTCTCTTTGCAATCTTGTTAGAAAGCTTTCATTCGTTCCTATCTTCTATTGCATCTTAAATGAACCAATATAGCAGCTATTATTTCTGGAGTCATTGCTTCAATATAGTAATATTTAAGCCGTATTATTAGTTTGCTGCTGGAAGCAGTTCATTTAGCCTTTTGGTACTTAGCTTAGATATAATAAACTTCAGTTTAAAAGGATACTGACCAAAGGAGCAGCAGCTTAAATTGTCTGTTGTTCTGTCTTTGATGCTGCAAGTTCATTTCGCTTCTCGCCTGCCCAGTAATAAGGTACTGCAGTCAGCATAGCCATCAGTACCTGTATGGGAGCCTCGGATGTGTTATATTATTGCTATCAGGTGATTACAGAAGCTGCAACCTAGGATGGAGTGATCGGGGGTGGGGTGAGGAGGAATATAGAATGGCAAATAGAGGAATAACATTTGGAGTGTAATGGGTGTGAGGGAGGGTTAATCTCTCACAATTGGGTTCATTGCACTCTTTGGAGTGAATCATGTTGCATTGGTCCTCACCTTCCCCTCTGGCTCCTAGTAGTTGTTAACATGTGACAGCCACTACACCTTGATAAATCGCTTTGAAAGGCAGCTCAAACCACATGAGGATAACTATTGGGTCACCAACCCACAAATAACTTGGGTGATTGTCTACCCTGGCAGGTGAAGACTATTGCAATGTAACAAGGCTGAAGCATTTTTATTCTTGGAAGTACAGTGCAGCAACCATCCTCTGTACTCAATTACACTCTGAATTGCTGTTTAAGTTTAAATATACTTTAGAATGGTTTTATGATTAAAGTGTGACACCAGACACCCACACAAGCCCACTTTCCAAGAAGGAGCACTGATTGGATTTCCGTGCTCCACTGGGGCCAAGTCCTCACTGATATCAGCTGAGACCTAAGTAACGCATTACAGCCTAGTGCCCTGTGATCCTGCTGGTTTGTAAGGCTGAGTGCCACCCTAGGGAGTGTAGTTAAGTGATCAGTTATTGATTAGATCAACTTGCTTCTTCAAATCCGAGTTTGAATCTATTGACCATGAGCTCCCTAACTTCTCACAAGATGTTCACCTACAGGCAATGCTCAGAAATATTCACCAGAAACCACTACAATCCTAAAGTTTTCAAGAAACTACCTACTATAACCTCAATTGTTCTATTTAAAACACAGTTCTATGTTAGTTAGATAAGTTGTAGAAAAATGATGCCACCTTGCCAGAATAGAGGGCAGAATTTGAATATGGACAATTAGTGCAAATTAGCTCTATATTTCTATATTTTCACGCACTATGGTGATTAATAGTTTTAATTTGTTTAAACTGTCTGTGTAGAATCCTTTGAGGCAGACACTGCTAAAATTCCTTTAATTAGGGCTAATAATGCCAAATTTGCATGTGCTAACTAGGGTACAATATTAATTACATTTTTCAGGCAGAACCGTACAAAGGGTATTACTGCAAGTTTGAGGACTTCTGACACTTCCTTGGGGACTTATTATGTTGATAAATAGTCCATGATAAACACAAAAAGGCAAACAAGCTTTCCTATCCATTAATACATGCAGCAAGCCCATGGAAACAGGGCACAGTGAGGCTAGTACATCATTAATAGTAGCAGAATGGTGCATTATAATCGCAAATTATTTGCTGTACAGTACCGTAGTACTTTGCCTCTGTTATTCACATTGAAATTATTTCTGTCATTATTTCAGGCCAATTCTGTGTGCCTTTCTCTGTCAATCATGTCTAAGTCCACAAGGACTAAAAGCTTGGAAACACTTGCACTGTGAAATCGTTACTTAAACTGCATCAATTATTAGTTTCTAAAACAGAGATCTATAAATAAATGAAGCAATTTGTAATTGTATTAGGTAAAGTTACACTCTGAATGAACTTTATTTATACTGATATGTAGGATTACATTTCAAAATCTCCAGAGTTCCTTGAAATATTCTAAATGTAACAATTTTTCAGCTGTAGGTCATATGTGTAATTGGGTTAAAATAAATGCTTAGAGATAAACCTACTAATGTTATTTTTAGTTCACCCTCTTCAATCTTTTTCACTATTATTTCAATTATAAAAAAAACTGTAATGGTGGTTAAAAAAAAGAATGACAAAAAATAGCCAGAAATACAGTTACATCATTTGCACACACCTAAAAGTCTCCAATACTATAGTCACCTTTATAGGAATTTATTTGAAGTGAAATGATCTAAAAACTTCAATAATTTTTAACTCACTTTTAAACCCCACGACCATCCAAGCAGCTCTCTTATCTGAACTGGCTCTTCCAACACCTCTCTCACACTCTAGGACAAGATGTCGACAAGTTTTCCCTTTGATCAAGCAACATCTTGAATTTAAAATTCTCACGTTTGCTTTCAAATCCCTCTATGACTTGCCCCTTCTTACCTCTGTAATCTTCTTCAAACCCACAGCTCTTCAAGTTATCTGTGCTCCTCTAACTCTGGTCTCTTGTGTATTCCCAATTATATTTGCTCCACCCTTGGTGGCCTTCAGTTGCCTAGGTTCCAAGCCTTGGAATGCCTTCCCTACATCTCTCTGCCTCCCTATCTTGCTTTGTTCATTTAGGATGCTTCTTAAAACCTACCCGTTTGACTAAGCTTTTGGTCATCTGCACATCTCCTTATGTGTCATACTTCATTGTAAAATACTTCTGTGAAGCACCTTAGGACATTTTATTATGTTGCAGACACGACACAAGTTGTAGTTGAATATATGGCTACAGCAATTGCATCTCTGACATGCTCTCTTTAATTCCTTCTACACCATCCTGCACACTTTTCACTCTCTCCACATTCATTCCTCATTGGTATTCAAAATTCATTGAGCCATCTCCGACTCTAACTCATTGTTTCCCAGGATTGCAATACTTCGGAGATCCTTATGCTCTTCAAACATTATTTAGGCTATTCAACATGAGATTGGTGTCATAGTATCATTACTTCCAGATTTACTTTGACATTTCCTCCACTTCTCTCAAGTTTGCTGGTCTGCAATGTGTATGAGAAATGCATGAGATCAATCTAATGTGATTCATACATTTCCTTACAGGAACGATAGAATAACTTTGGTAGGGAATTGGAAATGTGTTTGTCCCTTCTTTCTGGACTGAATGGTCTACTGAGGTGTCTCGAGGAATATTTTAATTTATATTTCCATTACACAATATTTGCATTTTACATCATAGGAGGCAAATGACATAAGCAAGAAAAATAGATTCAGAAATACACCTCAGGCCAGGTCCTAACAATAACCTCAAGACGTGTGTTAGGAAGAGCTTACAAAAGTGAAATCCGGATATCAGACATTATTAGGAATCATTTGAAAAAAACTTAATATATCATAAAATCGGAAAGAAGTATTACCTGACCTCTTTCTTTTTAAAGGGTACACAGAAATCAGTTAGAAGATATGAAATTGGGCTGAAATCTACAAATATTGACAAAACCTACAATAAATAAAACTTTGAAACTAATTTCCTTAAGATTGTATAATCACGAACAATATCCATCTCCAAATATGAGAGCTGTGTTCAACAGACTAAGTTATACTTGTGGCGTTGCTATGCAACAGCACGACTTGTGCTGCTCTACAAATAGGATTCTTTTAAAAATGAACAAGTTGTACCTTGGGGTATTTGTCTGAAAATTGAAATACTGGTGCAGGTAACAGCACCAACATGTTTTCCAGGGTATTTAAATGTTTGACAGTAGACCGCGATTGGTCATGCTCAGGCAAAAGATTATATTATCATCGAACACAAGGGCTTTGATTAATTTTTTAAAAATGAAATAGTTTACTTGCATGCATTTCAATAACCTTGACTTCACAATATTCAATGCCCTGGAACACATCACAGGACTTACTAATGAACTGTTTGTTACTGACTTCACAGTCTTTTGAAAGCCATTTAAGTCGGCCTGTTCCCCATCACAGATAGATGTATTGAAAATGGCGATCATTTTCAGGGCAATCATAGAAAAATGGGTGAGTTAAAAAAAACATGCAAATACTGAAAATCTGAAGCTGAGTCCTTCTGAACAAGTTAGAATCATAGAATTTTACAGTGCAGAAGGAGGCCATTTGGCCCATTGAGTCTGTACTGACCATGATCCCACCCAGGCCCTATTCCCGCAACCCCACACATTTACTCTACTAATCCCCCTGACATTAGGTTCAATTTAGCATAGCCAATCAACCTAACCCGCACATCTTTGGATGGTGGGAGGAAACCGGAGCACCCAGAGGAAACCCACGCAGACACGGGGAGAACATGCAAACTCCACACAGACAGTAAGCCGAAGCTGGAATTGAACCTGGGTCCCTGGCGCTGTGAGGCAGCAGTGCTAACCACTGTGCCACCCTGCCACCCAATCCACTATGCCACCCAATAAAGTTAGGTTAGATTGCTGCTTTCTTTATCAGAATGGGATCGCAGTTTGCTGTGCCCTTCACAATCTGGCAACGCAGAGAGGTAAGTCCCTGCCAGAGGGTGAACTGGAGGAGGCTGAAAAGTTTCAAGAAAAGTAAAACTAAGTCCGACCATCGGGAAACATCTCCAGCTCTCCAAGCCATTTCCTGACTTCTGAGGAAATAGTCCGAACATTGCTGAGAAGGCCAGCCCTGCCTTAAGAGCTCACAATTCACCGGGATCAGATTTTAGCTGCAGTCATTAGTATCCTGGTAATGTGTTCACTCTGTCATGTCACACTATCTGTAACCCCCACGACTTGCCTGGGCTTGCAAAATCTCACTAACTGTCCTGGCTGGAGACAATACACATCTCTTTAACCTGTGCTTAACCCTCTCTCCACTCCCATTGTCTGTACCTTTAAGACTTGATTACCTGTAAAGACTCGCATTCCAACCATTATTTTGTAAATTGAGTTTGTGTCTTTATATGCCCTGTTTGTGAAACGAACTCCCACTCACCTGATGATGGAGCAGCGCTCCGAAAGCTTGTGGCTTGTGCGACCAAATAAACCTGTTGGTTTGGGACACTATCAAGCAGGAAACCCCGATTCACATAGCTGATGAGCCCTCCTCATCCATTGCTATCCCTTGAGAACTAATGATTGAGAACTCACCATCATACATTCTTAATAAAGAATTACACACATCTCCCTGACAACACAAAAGGATCTGGTAACAAGTTGCAGTGAGGTTGATATCACATGAAAGTTGATCTTAAAAGGGGACTCTCTGCGTGTGAGATATAAGAGGATTGCAAAGATGCAAACCAAATGCTTCCACCTGACCATTACATTCACATATCCATGGAATGGGTTTCAAAAAGTGCAATTTATTCAAAGTGATAAAGCACCCGTGACCCTGAGGTGACATTAAAACTTTCGAACTTTCCGCAGAACCTACTCCTACACCCTGGTGCAGCCCCGACATCGCAGCAGGGGCAGAGACAGCCCGCTGATTGCAATGTCCTGATGCCTTTGATGATCTTGCTGGGTATCCTCTGATGGCCTGAGCCGTGGAGGGCCCTGGCCTCATAAATGTCTCCTGCTCAGTGGCAGAAGCATCCTTGACGTTTTGCACTGCTGGAGTGGGTGCGGACACAGGCAGAGGGGGCTCTCAGTGGCTGCATACCTTTGAAGCGTTCTGAGAGGAGATCCCTGGGGTGTCTGGCTGATGTTCATCCTCCCTGTGGGTGCCAGAGGGCACCGGCCTGACTCCTGCAGGAGATGGAATACCTGGAGGGACGTCTCCATGTGAGCTACATCCTGATGCAGTCCACAGGAGTGTGTGGCCATAGAATTCAGGGATGAGCACAAATCTGGCTGGACCAAGGTCCCCATGGTGATTGCCAACCTTTTCAAGGTGGCCTCAAGGTGCTCGCTGGTCGAAGCCACAACATCAGGCGGAACACAGACATGCGCTGTCATGAGCTCCTCCATCATGCGCTCTAATGTGACGAGTGACTGTCAAAGCTCTGCCTGATGTTCCCCTGCATCCCTCTGCAACTCTGTTTTCAGAGACTCATCCTCGGACTGGGACAAAGTGGGTGGCTGGTCTCCAGCAGCCCTCTCAGTGCCAGAGACCTGGGCTGAGCCTCTTCGAACCCACTGAGATTGAGGATCTTTGCCATCTCTCCCCTGGTCTGGGATCGCTACGTTTGTTGTGTGCAAGGATACCCTGTATGGAGACTAAAGAAATACATGTGGTCAGAGGGGATGGAGCAAAGATTGGGTGAAATGCATTACCTGTGTGTGGCGCAGCCTATCCAGAAGGGACAAACAATAGAGTTCAAACGACAGGACAGATGGGATGGACAAATCAGCTGACAAGAGATTCAGAGGGGAGTGCACCTGTACATAATTAATGAGGTTCCACGCTCAGAATCTGGTGCTAGGTATATGGATGGCGCGCAAGAAACAATACTTCTCACTGTATCTCAGTACATGTGACAATGATAAATCAAGTCAAATCAAATCCTCCATTTTGGCCAGCGGGCTGCCAGCACGCCCACCACTGCACTTAGTTTCAAACACTGAGCACAAACCCCAAGGCTGACATTCTAGTGCAGTACTGAGGGAGTGCTACACTGTTGAAGATATTACCAGATTAGAGATTTAAACTGAGGTGGCTATAAAAAAAATTCCATGACACTACTTCAAAGAAGAGTTATCCCCAGGCTCCTGGCCAACAGCTGTCCCTCAACTAACATCACTAGAGAACAAATTGCTTGACCATGATTGCATTGCTATTTGTTGGATTGTGCTTTGTGCAATTTGACTGCCCCATGTCCCACATTACCACAGTGACTGCACTCAGAAAATATTTTGTTGGCTGGAAAGGCCTTTGGGATGTCCTGCTTTCACCTTTCTCAAAGAAATCCTGGCATGCACAATTTGGGAAATGTTTTGCAAATAGCCAGGTAATCACAAGAAACTGATTAGCTGATCTTATTAATTCAATCCTAAACTTGTGCCTTGTAATAACCAGATCATTCATGTGATGCAGTTTTCATAATTCTTCTCGATTTGTTCCGACTGTTTGTGAAATCAAAATATATGCAAATGCTAAAGCAAAGTTTTGGTTGGGTGGGATGATGCAGGATAAGAGGATGGCACTGTGTAGATTGCCAGTTCCAATGAAAACCTAATGGAAAATTAATTACCTTGTATTCAGTAATTAGAAACAAAATACTATAAATGTTTACAAGATACAGTGATTATATGGCAATCAACAACAAGCATCTAATGTAGTAAAATGTCTCCCCATCCATTGACTCCATCTACACTTCCTGCTGCCTCAGGAAAGCAGCTGGAATAATCGAGGACCCAACGTACCCAGGACATACTCTCTTCCGTCAGGGAAAAGATACAAAAGGCTGAGATCACATACCAATCGACTCAAGAACAGCTTCTTTCCTGCTGCCATCAGACTTTTGAATGGTCTTATCACAAATTAAGCTGATCTTTCTCTTCACTCTATCGATAACTGCAACACTATATACTGTACCCTCTCCTTTCCTTCCCCTATGTATTCTATGAATGGTATGTCTTGTCTGTATAGCACGCAAGAAACAATATTTTTCACTGTATCCCAATATGTGTGACAATAATAAATCAAATCAATTCAATTCAAGGCACTTCATGAGAATGTTATCAAACAAGGTTTGACACTGAACTATGAAAGGAGCCAGGAGGATGATGCACGATTAAATCACTCGGGAGGCTAGATTGTACCCGGGAAATAAAGGCTTTTATTACTGACAAGAATGGAGCACACTATATACAATACAATCCCAGACTAAAGGGTCACCAGGCAGTGCAGTGACCTTTATACTTCCCCTGGTAGGCGGAACCAACTGGAGTGTACCACAGAACAATATCAACAGGTAGAACAGCCCAACCCTAACACCAACAGTAACTACAGTAACATATCTACAAACACCCATAGTGCTGACCATCCATGGCTCAGCACTCATAGTGGTAACCAACTATGGTTCACCACAGAGGACATGTGACGAAGGTTAGGTTTTGAAAGCGAAATAGAAAAGCCGAAGTTTAGTTAGAGAATTCAAGGCCATACAGCCAAGGCAGCTGAAGGCATGGTTGCTAACAGTGATAAAAATTGTGAACGCACATAAGGTCAAAAGTAGAGGAGCTCAAAAATCTCTGAGAATTATTGGACGAGAGGAGGTTACAGAGAAAAGGGTGAGGATATAGAGGGATTTGAAAAGAAGGATGAGCAATTAAAAATGCAGACATTGCCAGACTGGAAGCCAAAGTTCAGCAAGCAAAAGGGTAATGGATCTTCATTTTAGGTACTTCCAGCTCAAGCAACCAAACGGGAGGCTGCATGCACTACCAAGGCGGAGAACACATAAAGGCAAAGACACCAAGAAAACAAATGAAATGCTGGCTGTGGAACTGAAGCTTGTTTTGGGCAGTAACACAAATGACCTAAAGCAATTAGGCAACTAGCCCATTTAATGTTTTAGTTGGTATCCTTTTCCATGAATGGTATTCTTCTCTCATTGCTGTCCTCCCACTGTGATGCGCGTTATCACACACAAGGCTTGAGATGCTCAGGAAATAAAGGCTTTTATTTGCTGTACAACGAAGCTACTAATTATATACACGATTCCAGACTGAGGGGTCCCAGACAGAGCAGAGACCTTTATACCTCTCCCAGGAGGCGGAGCCCGACTGGGATGTACCACAATAACTATAATACAAGGTGTAACAGCCCAACCCTAACCCCAACAGCAACAAGTAGAACAACCCATCCCTGACCCCAACAGCAACATATATACATACTTGTAGTACTGGCCAGACCCTGGCTCAGTACTATCTAGTGGGAACCAACGATGGTTCACCACACACTGGCAATTCTCTTTAAGAGCATATATCTGACATGGAGTAAAATGCCCCATTTTCAGCCTCTGTAGCTATAGGATTCGGCACTGCTTTATCAATAATCATATTTAACAAGGTGGTAACAGGTTCAAAAAAGCAATTTTTTAGGAATATCTGTTAATCTACTTTTGGAAGATTACGATCAGAACAACGCCAACCATAGGTAAGTCATCCATTAGAACTACTTCTGATGTTACATTCCTTCTTACTCCTGTCTAATTGTTCATAAAATGATCAAACAAGAACATTTGTAAGTTAGGTTTACAGGGTTTAAAGCACACTGAGAATGTTTATATTTAACTCACAACATAGGGTAAGTAATGTCTAAGCTACAGAGGTATTTCACTCAAAATTATAGAATGTAATATAGAATAAAGATATCATTTGTTTAGTGAGTCACATACAATTCTACAGTCATTCATCTCAAACCCTTTCAGATTTATCTATATGACTCACCGGGTTTACGATTTCCATTGTGAAGTATTGCAGACTGCAGCATCACTTTCCCCAGGGTTTTCACAGATCACAGTGGTTCAATCTATAACAAGTTCAAATTATTTTAGCTCCATCTGACATCCAGTAATTATTCTGTGCCAATAATTTTTTTCTAGCCGAAGCTATTGGAATTTTACCGCAGCAAGCCACATACTGAGGTTTTACATGTAGCGAATATCGGTCTGGATAAATAGAAATCATTGGGCGTTGATCTTGAATTCTCAGAGCTGATGAGACAGTGACAGCTAGGTGATTGGAAAACAGATACGGCAGCTTTCAAGGTGTTTGAAGTTTAATTTGGAAAGATATAGCACCTGCCAACTTTGTTGACATTTCATTTTGATTCAAACAGCCAAGGCTGGATAGTCCCAGTACTCCAGTGGATAAGTACATTCCCCAATCTAGCACGGAACCCAATCAAGCAAGCCTAAAATTTGATTGTGGCCTATGCTTAGCTGGCCTCACCCAAGGTGGGAATAGGATTGCTACCATCTGTCTCCGAATGTTTGGAGTGTGGGAGGGAAACATTTTCAGGGCCCCTGTCCTTAACTATTACATTGCAACTGCTGTTTGAATGTGGTGTGATGTTGAGGGTGGCACGGTGGCACAGTGGTTAGCACTGCTGCCTCACAGCGCTAGGGACCCACGTCCAATTCCGGCCTTGGGTGACTGTCTATGTGGAGTTTGCATGTTCCCCCTGTGTCTGCCTGGGTTTCCTCCAGGTGCTCTGGTTTCCTCCCATACTCCAAAGACATGCAGTTTAAGTTGATTGGCCATGCTAAATTGCTCCGTAGTGTCCAAAGACGTCTAGGTTAGGGGATTAGTGGGGTAAATACGTGGGGTTACAGAGCTAGGGCGTGAGAAAGATGCTCTGTTGGAGAGTCGGTGCTGACTCGATGGGCCAAATGATCTCCTTCACTGTAGGGATTCTATGATGGAAGTCCAATCCTGCTCAGCTGGAATGAGCTCCATGGTCAAAGATTCTACGAGCTGGTTAATAACATAGCCCAGCATGAGTCACCTTGATTAGGGACAAAAAAAGCAAAGAAAATTGGAGGATGGAATATGAGATTGCAAGGATGTAAAAAAACTTAAAAATCAAAAAAGCTAAGGAAATTGGTAGCCGTATAACTGATTCGTTGTGGAAGGCTCACAGTTCTCTCTTTGTGCAGTTTGAACTGGAGAGTATTTGGGCCCAAAGAATTCACGATGCATATTAACAGATATTTCTTAATCCAGAAGAAACAATTGAGTGGACAAACTTTTAAAGAGCAACCCTGGCAACAGTGTCCCAATAGAAAAGAGTTTCATAGGTGCAGCATATTTTTAATTGGTGTTGGTTATATTTACACTTGGACTTTTCAAAGTAACAACCTGAATGAGTAAAACCGAACATCCAAAGATGCTGATGTCTCCTTCATGGAAAGATCTAAAAATGGCACCTGAAAAAATCTATTCATTTCTGTGTTTATGCATCCACAGCCAGGAAGTAAAAATGATTCACTGGAGCTTTGACAAAGGGTCATCGGGACTCAAAACGACAGCTCTTTTCTCTCCTTACAGATGCTGCCAGACCTGCTGAGATTTTCCAGCATTTTCTCTCTTTGGGTTAAAAAAAATGATTCCCCGCGCCAACATTCTTCTCAAGTGAGCATTCAAAGCGAAAACAATTTCGCTGGAAGTAGGGTGTTTTCTTTGTGGTGAGACTTCCAAAGCTTCAGTTCAGTCTTGTCCGACTACATCTGATCTACACTGCATGGCTGCACTCTGTCAGGCAGCTGGGTGAACAATTGCACAGGAATTAGTGGAAATGAGTTCACATTTAAATGGAATTATCAACTGTGATGAAAGGGTAGTTTCATTCTCATCTCCACAGTTAAACTCTGAGTTTAGCCAGAGTGCGATTATAATAGTTTTGAGGCTTCCTCCACAAATTAAAACAATCGGAAAGTCTAATTGGAAAACATATTTTGAAATAATAGAAAACAATAGAGAATATTGAAAATTATTACATGCATTGTTTTAACTTTCAATTTCAATTCTTATTCCCGCTTTGCGTTGTTACGTTTGATTTTCTTCATGCAGAATCCGGGTATAATCTAGTTCTCAAATTTGACATTTTTTGTTCTTGAGTATTTTGGTTGCTCTTAATCCATAGAGACTTTCAAAGCATTATTCAAAGTATTCCTGATTTGTTAGTATTAGTTGTTGAGTTTCTGTAGTGTTGAATTCCTTTAAAATGTAAGAATATTAAAGACTGCTGAACCTATCAGTCATAATTACCTCTATTACAGTTCTGAATCAGAACAGATCAATGTCTTCATGGACACTTTATGCCCAAAGTGCCTTTCTCTGTTTAACGAAGATGGAGCTGTAATAGCAGGCATCAATGATTGTGGCCAGGATTTATTGAGCACAGAGCAATGAGTCTCACTGACTGGAAGGTTTGAGACGAACCCACTTCCAGCAGGTCTGGAAGCCATGACTACATTTTACTTGGCTCAGTAATTATTTGCCTGAAATCAGGTGTCTAGTTCCCTAAGGCAGACTGTCCCACCCCCAAGAGCCACTGAGCAATCAGGGGGCTGACAGTTCTTCAGTCCCAGCAACACCATTGGGAGTGATGGCCACTGCTGGAACTACAGTAGGCCCCAGATCATGAGCAACATTGGAGGGTTTGAGTGAAGGTAAATGAGGCAGGCCCCAGCAAGTGTTGGAGAAGGAACAAGGGGTCAGGGATATTCTTCAACAAGAGGTGGCTCTTGCCTCTGGAGAGTGGGGGACTGAAGGGGAGGGGGGAGGGGTGGGAGCGGAGAGAGAGTGGGGGCGGGGACCACCGTGGGGCACTGGGACACGAACAAGAGGAAAACCTCACCAACACGGCACCAAGGTTTATCTGGTAGCCTTGCTATGTGGTGTCTGCCGCTGCCCACCTCCTTCCCCCCCCCAACAGGTAAAATATCAGTAGCTGCCAGAAGAGGCCCTTAAATGGCACTTACTTGGCACATAAGGGGCTTCATTGGCCTAAGGATGGTTGGGCCGTCACCACCTCACCCCTGGTAAAATAGCAGAGGAAGCGGGTAGGAGACTAGAATGGCGACTCCTGTCATCCCTCCCGATTCTACCCAACCCCCTGTCCTCTCCCCACTACTCCCAGGGATGTAAAATTCAAATTTTTGATCCCATAATCTTTAGTGATTAGCAAATAAAATTAGGATTCAGAGAAGAAAGTTACTGAATTCAGAACTGCAACTGACTTTCACAAAAAAAGTTCAAGGTTTCGGCTTTTAAATTTTAAGGTACTCCACACAAATGGGATTACCGAGATGGATAACAACCATCTCTCCAAAGTGTTTGGAGGCAAATTCACTCAGCAAAGCTTTTGTTAGATTTCCATCATAATCACAGTTCCTAATATGCAATTGGTTTTTAAGAGCAATTCTAAGATAGAAACTGGAAATGCACCATACAGCAAAATTCCACTTATGCCCCATTTAACCTAAGGCACTTAGAATCATAGAATCCCTACAATGTCAAAGGAGGCCATTTGGCCCATCGAGCCTGCACCAACAACACCCAGGCCCAATCCCTGTCACCCCACATATCTACCGTGTTAGTTCCCCTGATACTGAGAGGCAGTTTAGCATGGCCAATCCACCTATCTTGCACATCTTTGGACTGTGGGAGAAAACCAGAGCACCCAGAGGAAACCCATGCTTACATGGGGAGAACATCCAAACTCCACACAGTCACCCAAGGCTGGAATTGAACCGAGGTCCCTGGTGCTGTGAGGGAGCAGTGCTAACCGCTGTCCCACACACTTAATGTGGCATTCTTTTGTTATTAGGATATTTTGATATTTTGAAGGAAATTCCTTTATCCATTGTTTTAAACTTGTTGCTAAGAAAAGGCATTTTATACACAAGTATTGATCATTCTTATGCTAGCTGTCAAAGAATCAGACTTCTCTCCCGTGTGTGTTCAGATCATATCAACTTGTGGAAATCAGTTATTGAGAAACCAAAGTGTAGGGGCAAGGCTGATAACACGGCATGCCATTAAAATTGAAAATGGTACAATATTTGAAAAGAATATACAGTGGCATTAGCTGATAAAATATCTGTCAGCCCTTTTAGCTCAATCAGTTTAATTCAATGTTTACAGATACTCCCACACATGCATTCTCATACTGTCAAGGGATATTGAAATAAGTTAACTTGTCAATATATATACTCATAATCCCTTACCTCCTGCAAACTCCTGACTCAAAACAAAGAAAGGTAACCTCTGAGATGGAATATAAATTTGTTAGGAATGATGATCAAAGAGAAAATAAATGAAGAAAGTTATCAAAGCCACCAGTCATATCATCTACATTTTTGGATAGTTTCACATTGATGCATTATTAAGGGAAGGTCATTATGCACACAAAATGAATAAAATGTTATGCAGGAAGGATTAGATGCAGCCGAGTGAGAATAGGTAGAGTGGAGCATAGTTGGGCTAAATGGTTTGTCTCTATGTTGTAAGTTCTATGTAATATCAGGCAATTAGCTATAGTCCACTTAGTAAGCATCTCTCACCATTCGATCGAGACAATTAGTTACATATAGATTGAGGAGCGTCATTCCGCAAACATGTGACAAGGCAAGGAGGCAGGGCCTCAACTACCAGAGGGATTGAACCTGTGTCGTTGGTGTCATTCTGCATCATGCTCCAGCCAGCTGAACTAACCAACTCCAACATATCTCTCGCAGAAATATGCTGAATTGCCAAAACAGTATATTTAACCTTGAATTCTTTACAAACCTTGAGAACTTTACAGCTGCAGTCTTTGAATACTTGGGAAAAAGGTTTACTATGTGAAATTGGGCTCCACAGATGGCTAGTGAGGGTGCTATGGAAGTCCTAATGTGGAGAAAATGGCCCGTCCACATTTCTGCTTGCTTCCGCATGGTGCCCCATGCTGGGAAGGGTAGGAGTGGGGGTGGGCTGTGTACGGATGGGAAGCTTTCATAGGCAGCAGATCATGACATCAAACAGCTTCTCGACCTGATTTTGCACATGCTCTGGAATCTTGCATCACGCAGGTCCAGTGAACACATTGTACCAATCACTAGTGTTGAGCCACACAAGGGAACCTCCAATGGTGCCTTTAATGCGCCTGTCATCTAACTTAGAAGTGCTTTGACTTAATTTACTTCTGCTCTGGCGATATTCTGGAAATAGTAAGATGTTTTTTGGAGGTTGTGATGAAATGCTGGATTTAACAGGGAGAGTTACTGGACTCATACAGGGAGGGTAGAGGAATCCTGTGACTTGGACACACAAAGGCTGCAACAGGACAAGACACTGTCATTGCAGCCCCTTTGTATCTGCATCATGACAAGGGAGTGGAGCTGAAGTTGCAGAAAGGGAAGTTCTATACAGAGGAAGGAGGAGGAAAAGGGCTCTCTACAGAAAGTTCTAACCACCTGGGAAGGGCTCCAGCTGGGAGGAGTCAACATTGCAAACACATCCCAGTTCAGTGTCCATGCTGCATTGACGGGGTGACGGGGGCCCTGTATGTACGGAGAGGAGAGTTCATTGTTTTCTCTTTAATCTGGTAAAAGGAGAATGAGCCAACTTTGCCAGGGGGATTCCCAACGTTGCAGGGAGTTATCAATCACAGGTACATCATTCTGCGATCTCTACAAATCAATGGGAGAGGCACAGGAGCTGTGAAGTGTTCCACTCATTAACATGCAGTTGATGTGAGACAATCCTCATCATGAGGTTGGAGCCATTTCTATCAGGCATATGGAGGCTACCTCAGGAAGAGGAGGCAAGGCGGAAGCACCAGGACCCCGGTTACTCTGCATGGGCTGTCCCTGAGCAACAAATCAAACTCCAGTTCCCTTAGGGCAGAGGTTCCCAAACACTTTGTCAGCTCTGACGAAGGGTCATGTAGACTCGAAACGTTGGCTCCACTCTCTCTCTCTCCACAGATGTTGTCAGACCTGCTGAGATTTTCCAGCCTTTTTCTGCTTTTGTTTCAAATTTCAGCATCCGCAGTATTTCCTTACATTAGGGAAGCTGGTGGCTTAGTGATATTGACACTAGACTGGCCAATCCAGAGTAATGCTGTGGCGACCCTGGTTTGAATCCCACCGCAACAGATGGTGGAATTTGAATTGAATAAAAAGAAATCTGGAATTAAAAGTCTCATAATGAACATGAACCCATTGTTGTTCATCGTAAAAACCCATCTGGTTCACTAATATCCATGATGTGGAGATGCCGGCGTTGGACTGGGGTAAACACAGTAAGAAGTTTAACAACACCAGGTTAAAGTCCAACAGGTTTATTTGGTAGCAAAAGCCACACAAGCTTTCGAGGCTCTAAGCCCCTTCTTCAGGTGAGTGGGAATTCTGTTCACAAACAGAATTTATAAAGACACAGACTCAATTTACATGAATAATGGTTGGAATGCGAATACTTACAACTAATCCAGTCTTTAAGAAACAAAACAATGGGAGTGGAGAGAGCATCAAGACAGGCTAAAAAGATGTGTATTGTCTCCAGACAAGACAGCCAGTGAAACTCTGCAGGTCCACGCAACTGTGGGAGTTACAAATAGTGTGACATAAACCCAATATCCCGGTTGAGGCCGTCCTTGTGTGTGCGGAACTTGGCTATCAGTTTCTGCTCAGCGACTCTGCGCTGTCGTGTGTCGCGAAGGCCGCCTTGGAGAACGCTTACCCGAATATCAGAGGCCGAATGCCCGTGACCGCTGAAGTGCTCCCCAACAGGAAGAGAACAGTCTTGCCTGGTGATTGTCGAGCGGTGTTCATTCATCCGTTGTCGCAGCGTCTGCATAGTTTCCCCAATGTACCATGCCTCGGGACATCCTTTCTTGCAGCGTATACCTCAACCGGGATATTGGGTTCATGTCACAATATTTGTAACTCCCACAGTTGCGTGGACCTGCAGAGTTTCACAGGCTGTCTTGTCTGGAGACAATACACATCTTTTTAGCCTGTCTTGATGCTCTCTCCACTCCCATTGTTTTGTTTCTTAAAGACTGGATTAGTTGTAAGTATTCGCATTCCAACCATTATTCATGTAAATTGAGTCTGTGTCTTTATAAATTCTGTTTGTGAACAGAATTCCCACTCACCTGAAGAAGGGGCTTAGAGCCTCGAAAGCTTGTGTGGCTTTTGCTACCAAATAAACCTGTTGGACTTTAACCTGGTGTTGTTAAACTTCTTACTGTCACTAATATCCTTCAGGGAAGGAAATCTGCCGTCTTTACTTAGTCTGGCCTACATGTGATTCCAGACCCACAGCAATGTGGTTGACTTTTAAATACCCTCTGAACAAGGGCAATTAGGGATGGGCAATAAATGCTGGTCTAACCAGCGACACCCACCGCCTGCAAATAAATTTTCTTTTTTAATTTTGGCACGCGACTTGCTACAGTGCAGGAAAGGCCAGCTGTATTTTTTGAAAAAAGAAAATTGTGAACATGATTTTGCCTGGGTGGGGGTTGGGGAGTGGGGGGGGGGGGGGGGGGGGTGGGGGGTGGGGGGGGGGGTGGGGTTGGGGAGGGGGGGGTGGGGGGGGGGGGCGCGGGCTTCCACTCCACCCATTTCATACACCCAGCACTGAGGAGGGACATCTGTTTTGTAAGGCTGGGATTTTTCATCATCTTCCTGCAGCCACATCCTGCTGTTTGAATAAAAATAGTAAATTTCAAGGATGTCAACAAAAAGAGACGCCCGAGGGTCTGATCCCAGTTGCAACACCTTCACTGGAAACAGGTTAAAATGGAGAAAATTCATCTTGATCCTTGAAACTGTGAGTGGAACCCTCTGCAGTCCTTAGTGCTGACAGCTAAGGTGGCTTAGGCAAGCAATTTGAAAGCAAACTGCGATGGCCACGTGTAACAATTCCACATGACAGATTCAACCTGTCATAAGGGATTGCTCACAAATTGTTTTTTTGTGAAGTCATAGGAGGATTAAATATAATGGGATTTTGTGCATTTCCATCCCAAATGGCCACGTATTTCAAATCCTTTGTTACATCCACATCTTCTAACCTGAAAATATGCCTCCGTATATAAATACCACACAGGTGATTTACAACACGTCGATCTCAGGTGATTCTCCAGTGTCAAATTCTTATCAATATTAGTGTATACATAATCCTTACTTTGATTTTTGAGGTTGCCTGTCATCCAATATTTAGTATGGGAAGTATTGTGTTTGGATATCAAATCTTATACTTGCAGCAGAACCCCTGCATGGAACAAAGTGACCTAACTTGAGAGTCTGAAAAAAAAAAGCCATTAACACAGCAGGTTTAACACAGTGAAGGGGAGGGTTTAAGAGCAATAGAGTCAATCTGATCGCAAAGTAATGGAACACCCTTAAAGAATTAATTGCAAGGAATTCAGCCTTGGTTTAAAAGAAGTGCACAACCTAATATTAATCACTCAAAATGGGGCCTAGATCACAAACAGTTCCCATGATGTCAGTATGAATCGTCTAAAAAAAATAACAAACAAGGTTATTTCATTCTCCTCTCAGCCCAGCATTGACGCGACATGATAAAGAAGCCGTTAACCTTTCATCACACACGATCTCCAGTCACTCATTTTCTACTGTAGAATCATAGAAACCCTACAGTGCAGAGGGAGGCCATCTGGCCCATCAAGTCTGCACTGACAACAATCCCACCTCGGCCCTATCCCCGTAACCCCACATATTTACCCGCTAATCCCTCTAACCTATGCATCTCGGGACACTGAAGGGAAAATTAGCATGGCCAATCAACCTGACCTGCACATCTTTGGACTGTGAGAGGAAACTGGAGCACCCAGAGGAAACCCACGCAGACACGGGGAGAGCGTGCAATCTCCACACAGACTGTGACCCAAGCCGGGAATCAAACCGAAGTCCCTGGATCTGTGAGACAGCAGTGGTAACCACTGTGCCAACATGTCGCCCATATGTTCGAGAGTTTAGAATTATTATGGAGCATCTTTCCTGAAAAATAATGAATCCCCGAAGAAAGGGCTAACTGTTTGTTGTCTGTCAAAATGATCGTAGGAAAATCTCCTCCCATCTCAAGTTCAGCTGCAACTGAATACTAAATAAATCTTAGCAAGAATATCAAAGATTTCCCTGAGCCCCATAATATTTATGAAGTAGAGTTGGCCGTTTAGCGATGGTGTAAAGTAAAGAATACCTTTCAAAGTGGCTGGGGTCTGAACAAATGATATCCAAACAAATAATGATCATACGCTATCTACGATGCTACAAAATATGGTGCATGTTAACAGCACACTCTCTCATTCTTCTCACAAGGTTATTCGTTAAAAAAATGTACTTTGAGCTTAATGGAATTATTGCTAGACTATTAATCCAGAAACTCAGCTAATGTTCTGGGGACCCGGGTTCGAATCCCGCCACGGCAGATGGTGAAATTTGAATTCAATAAAAAATATCTGGAATTAAGAATCTACTGATGACCATTAAACCATTGTTGATTGTTGGAAAAACCCATCTGGTTCACTAATGTCCCTTTAGGGAAGGAAATCTGTCATCCTTACCTGGTCTGGCCTACTTGTTACTTTAGAACCACAGCAATGTGATTGACTCTCAACTGTCCTCCAAGGGCAACTCTGGATGGGCAATAAATGCTGGCCAGCCGGCGACGCCCATGTCCAATGAACAAATAAATTAAATTGTTATACGGGTCCTTCAATATTGCAGTTTGTATTCCATCTAGCTTGCTTGCAAACAGTAGAAAAATAAATGGAAAAACAAGTCTCTGGTCTTCTTTTGAAAATAGAAGAATGTGAAAATCTTTGCTGAACTTGCTGCTCACCTGCTCAAAAACATGCTTTGGAATCTAACATAAGCTTTCCTTTATTGTTTTACCCTACTTTCTGTGTTCTTTGACATGCGAGTATTCTAGCTTAGAGAGTCCCACCATTCTGAACCCTCTTTAGCTTCTAATTCCTTCACTGTGCTGATACTGATTTGCATTCGAGTTGCTCTTTTTCCACCCTGGCTTAGCTCCAGCCAATGGGTCAGGGGCTGAAAAATCCACTACCAACAGCAGCTGATGTCACAGGTTAATGAGACCATAAATAAGAAGCAGGAATACAGCCCCAGTGTTCTAGAGTTCTTGTTCATGATGAAGAAGGCATGGAAGATGGTGCCGGACGTCACAATTGCCAACAGCCTCCACTACACTGGATTCCCTCTACATGAGACTCAAAAACAAGGAGGAGCAAGCTGAGTCCAAGCAGCCCAATGATAAGGCATTTTTCATTCACCTGCAGAAGGCCAGTGTGGAAATTGCAGCAGAGATAAATATGGAAAGCTACGCGGTGGTAAATGGTGCAGTACGCTGCATGACACAACTGACACCATAGATATCGTGCATTCTTCAACCAAGGAGCACAAGGACTCTGAAGAGTCTGACAAATGCCCATCCACTCATCCACCCTATAGTCGATGCAAAAACCATGGAGATACTCCGAACTTTCGCACTGCAGCATAAAAACACTGAAAACATGTTTGACTACACTTGACGACATGGTGGACTTTCATTGCACATGTTCAAAAACAGCACAATGAGCAGAGAAAGATCATGAAGCTTTCCCACAGCTAACTCCCAGCATTTTCAATATGAAGCTCTGGCCTTTTACGAGGTCAGACCATTGTAACATGTGAGCAAATTGAATAAAGGCTTTATCACACATTCACTGCTTTACTGTTTTCATTTGGTATTTGAATCTGTTGTTTTGACATAACCTATGTTGGCATATTGGGTTACATTGATTTGCATTCCCATTGGGGCCTCCTCAACTATCAGGAAGCTTTGCTCTACACAAATTTGTGAGCGAATTCCCTTGGATTCAACTTATCGGGATTTTACTGAATAATTATTTATTTTTCAAATCTAATTGATATCCTGTGAGCTGGCAAATTATCCTTTACCCCCGAAGCTAGCTCATGCCTAGGGATTCTCCATGTGCAGATCCCAAACTATACCAGCTCCCAATGTGTGTGCAGTGCCTGTATCTGAGCTGTTGGCTCTGAGGGTCGGAACCATCCATAATCTCTGTCTTTAAGTTGGAGATTTGGAGGGTTCCAGGCGCAGGGTAATTGCTCAATGGAAATCTGAACTTCCTGGGCAATTCCTGTTCAGTCTTTGATGGGGACTTCCAAGAGGTCCCGCAGTGACTCTCCTGGGCTACCTCTGGAGTATGGAATGAAAGATCAAGACCTATATCCTCCAGTGGGGAAAATATGGGAGTACATAATCTTAACCTTACAGCTTGACCACTCAGGAGCTAAATCAGGAAGGACTTTTTCACACAGTAGTTGGGGGTGTGGCGGGGGGGGGGGGGAGGGGAGTGTCTGGCATTCTCTTCCTCCAAAAGTTAGTGTGAATGTAGGGACAATTGGAGCCTTCATGAGCGAGATTAATAGATTTTTGTTGGGTAAAGATATCAAAGGATATAAAGAAAAGGTGGGTAAATAAAGTTGAGGTGCAGACCAACCATTATCTCATAGAATCATAGAATCCTACAGTGCAGAAGGAGGCCTTTCGGTATATCGAGTCTGCACCAACCACAATCCCACCCAGACCATATCCTCATAACCCCATGTTAGTCCCCCAACACTAAGGGGCAATTTAGCATGGCCAATCTACCTAAACTGCACATCTTTGGACTGTGGGAGGAAACTGGAGCACCCGGAGGAAACCCACACAGACATGGTGAGAATGTGCAAACTCCACACAGGCTGTGACCCAAGCCGAATCGAACCCAGGTCCCTGGTGCTGTGAGGCAGCAGTGCTAACCACTGTGCCACCGTGCTGCCCCAAAACAATGGCACCCAACTAATTGAATGAATTATCTAGCAGAACCAAAGGGTTGAATGACTAACTCCTGTTCCGATTTTCTTAACTTCCATCTATGAGACCTGATTGACACTCTTGTAGTGGACAAACTGTCAATTAGAAATGAGGGATATGGATAACAGCTGGAACGAGGAAAGGAGCAAGAGATTGTTCATAATTAAGAGAGAGGATGAAATAATAATTTCCTGTAATGTTCAAATACATGGAGCTGTGACATTCCTGGTATATATTGAGATGACTCTAGACTGTATCGTTCAACCATTTGAGGGAAGGTAATATTACAGCAGGGCTACTGGAAGAGTAATGAGAAAAAAACTAAAAGAGGCTAAAAAAACTTGATGAAAGTGAAACTTGGTTGCTATGTTGATTAAAAAGTGAGACATTCCTGTTTACTTAAATAAGCCCAAATTCAGTGGAGTTAGATTTTGCTTGTGGCTTTGTTATTTAGTCAATAACAACAGCATGAATGTATATAGAACCTTGGACATAATGAATTGTTTCAAGGCACTCTACAGGGGTGTTATAAAACAAAATATGTCACTGAGCCACATAAGGCGATAAAGATGACCAACAGCATCATCAAAGTGGGAACTTTTAAGGAGTGATTTAGAATCTTAGAATCTTAGAAACCCTACAGCACAGAAAGAGGCCATTTGACCCATCGAGTCTGCACCGACCACAATCCCACCCAGGCCCTACCCCCATATCCCTAGATATTTACCCACTAATCCCTCTAACCTACGCATCCCAGGACACTAAGGGCAATTTTTTTTAGCATGGCCAATCAACCTAACCTGCACATCTTTGGACTGTTGGAGGAAACCCACGCAGACACGAGGAGAATGTGCAAACTCCACACAGACAGTGACCCAAGCCGGGAATCGAACCCAGGTACCTGGAGCTGTGAAGCAGCAGTGCTAATCACTGTGCTACCGTGGAAAGAAACTGGAGAGGCAGAAAGGTTTAGGATGGCAATTCCAGAGCTTAGGGCCCAGGCAGCTGAAGGCACAGCCATGAATCATGGAGCAATTAAAACTAGGGTGCTCAAGAGGCCAGAATTAGTGCAATATTTTAATGGGTTGTGGGGCTGCAGGAGATTACAGAGAGATGAAGGCAAAAGAATATTATGGAACATGAGAACAATGAAGATGATTGTAAAATCATGACTTTGCTAGATTACTGAGCGCAGGGGTGATGGGTGAACTGGACTTGGCACGAGGAAGGACATCGGCAGCAGGCTTTTGGATGACCTCAAATTTATGAAGGATAGAATGTGGGAGACCAGCCTGGAGCATGTTGGAATCGTTAAGTCTAGAGATACCCGAGACATGGATGAAGATTTCAGCACCAGATGAGCTGAGACAGAGGATGAGTCAGCTGATATTCCAGAGCTGGAACTACATGGTCTTGGTGATGATGCAGATATGTGCTTCGAAGCATATCACAAGGTCTTATATGATTTGTTTCAACTGTTGCCAGGGAGAGTAATGGAGTCGCTGGCTAGGGAAAGGATTTCATAGCGGGGACCAAAAACAATGGATTCATGGGACTACAGCTTATGAATATGTTTTGTATGTAAGTGGTTGCATCTCTGCTGGTATATTGTCACTTGACCTATAGTGACGTAAGCAAAGGGATTCCTGGGTTTTTGAAGTTCTTCCATTTTGGACCTGGAACAAGTAACACCTCCTAAATAAACTGGCATCGTGTTTGACTTAAACCCACAATTGTGGAATCTCATTACTTTTCTTTTTGTTGTAATTCCTGGTTAATGCAGAATAGTTTTCAGTTATTGTTACTGTAATCATATTCAATATCAATGCTTATACAGTTTTTGGACCAATGCAGTGCAAATGTATTGCCTTTATTCTAATAAAAATTGTAATGCATTAAAGGGCGTTATTTTCCTTTTTTGCTGTTCAGAGGGTTAGATTCCTGTGGCGTGTATAGCTTTAATTGGAGTAGATCATAGCCTGTTAACACTCTACGATTTCATTGTAGCTAACACAAATATGATACAATTTAACAATTAAAAATAGTGAAGTTTGTTCATAATCAAAGAGTCAATTATTTATCATTCAGTGAAAGTCTTAAGTGCCTTACCATTGATTTTACAAGCTAAGGTCGAAAGCTTTGGGGAAAAGCAATAAAGCTTACTATTGTGAATTTATTGCTTGAGCAGTTCTTTTTAGCTGCTGCTTGGAAACTTTCTGAAGGGAGCCATCTCAGAACATCAAACTATTCCCATCTCAAAAGCTTGTGCTTGGGAGCGGCAGGAAGTAAGTCATCTATCATTGCTTTAATTTTTCATTTCCTCATTTACGTGTCTCCACCAAGACTAAAAATGTCACATTGATTTGACCAAGAGATGCTGTTAATTCAATCAATATACCAGCGAAAAAAAAAGTGTACATCAAAGGTGTACCATCTACTATATCAGTCTTTAGATAGGCATTTCAGGAAGCAACAATCAACATCCATAGTTATTAATCAAAATGTTAGGAATCTCTCTCGTTCAGTTCTGACGACCAGTGGTTTAATATTAGGTTTCATAACCTCCGGTCCATAAGAAATTTCATGTAAGACTCTTCCCCAGTTGCTGCAACTGAAAAAATTAATGAAGTGAAGTTTCTAATGAGTCACAAACAAAAGTGTCAAGTGCTTAAGTGCAATGGATGACACATCTGAAGGTGGCTAAACCTGATATCTGACATATTTTCCAGCGAACTACAATTCAACTTCACAGTTTAGGTTTTTCTCTGAACATAGGAACACGGGCGGCACGGTAGCACAGGTTAGTACTGCTGCTTCACAGCTCCAGGGACCTGTGTTCGATTCCCGGCTTGGGTAACTGTCTGTGTGGAGTTTGCACACTCTCCTCGTGTCTGCGTGGGTTTCCTCCGGGTGCTCCGGTTTCCTCCCACAGTCCAAAGATGTGCGGGTTAGGTTGATTGGCCATACTTAAAAAAATTGCCCTTAGTGTCCTGAGATGCGTAGGTTTGAGGAATTAGTGGGTAAATCTGTGGGGATATGGGGGTAGGGCCTGGGTGGGATTGTGGTCGGTGCAGACTCGATGGGCCGAATGGCCTCTTTCTGTACTGTAGGGTTTCTATGATTTCTACGATTAATTAAATCTGACTTTCCAGGCGGTGGTGATGCTCGATGGAAGCAGGGTCAGTCATCAACACTATGGGCCCGATTTTACCAATTGGAGCCTGAGGGCGGGATCCGGGCGTAATACGGATCCGAGCCCGGAATCCTCTTTGCAGCACGCCCATACACGTTTTGCCAGCTCCGGTCCGATTCGCTCTGTGGGCGGGGCTTAGCGCTGCCGGAACGATCGGAGCTCTGAACTGCGCATGCGCAGTTCGAAACAAATCTGAAGCAGCACGCCCCCGAGCGCGAAAGAAAAAGCAGAGAGAGCGGCTCTCTGACACAGACCATCTGGGGGGGGTGGGAGGAGAGGGGGTGTGACCGATCATCCCCTGGGGGGGGGGGTGTGAGGAGAGGGGGTGTGACCGATCATCCCCGGGGGGGGGGGGGGGGGGGGGGTGGAAGGAGAGGGGGTGTGACATATCATCCTCTTGGGGGGGGGGGTGGCGCTGCCACTCTGCGGCCGATCGGTGGGGAGGGAGGGGGCAGGGGGTTCCGCTGCCACTCTGCGGCCGATCCCTCCTCCCCACTGGAGGGACGAATCCCTCCTTTCCGGAGTGGCCGCATACTTCAAACACCACGAATGTCACGCTGACAGTATCAGCGTTCCGTTGATACGAGTAATGACAGTGCCCAATGCCCAATGAGCAGTGCCAAGGTGCCCCCTGGGCAAGGGCACTTTGCCCCTTGGGCAGTGCCAGGGGACACAGGCTGGCATTGCCAGGGTGCCCATGCCCAGGGGCACCACCCCCCCATCGCACAGCCTTCTGGGGGGGCCCCGATTGCCTCCCCTTCACTCCGCGGAGTCTCCCGCTTGTTCCCCGAATGTGGGGAGCTACTCTAAACCCCGCAAGGGATGAAGTACTCCTGGCAGGGTGGGAGATGGTATCGGGCCAGGCAAGTTCCGTGCCAGGCCCGATAATCTCATTTGAAATACATTTAAAATATATGTAAAACATATTGAAATGACTTACCTCACTTCCCGCTGGACATCTACGCATTCCCGGCGGCGCAATTTTCTTGGGAGATGCGCGCGGGTCGTAAAAGCTCGCGGGGAACCCGTGAAATGGCCGACACGCGCATATCCTGACCCGACCCGCCAGAAAAGTTGCGGGTCGCAATGGGAGAATCAGGCTCTACATTCAGGGTGAAACATTATAGATATACAGCACTAAACATCTCAAACACACATACCACAGGGTGATATCAAGCAACATGGTTGGTGTACAGTTGTATAGTTGGCAGTTCTTTCCTTGCTTTTGGCTTTCTACCTCTATCCCTGTCATGATCTTTATTTTATTGATATCACTATGATAAATTATTCTGCTGAACATCAGCCCATTGATTGTTCTGACAAATCCTTTCTCCTCCCCATATCCTTATTACATTGAAATCAAAGTAATGCAGTTTATTCAAATCATTCTTTGCCATGGACACAAAAATGTGGCACTAACTCCTTGTTTCCTTCAAACATCCCTTCTGCCACAATGCAGAATTTGATGCACAATCTAGATGTTGCCTCCCATGACTTTGCTGAACTGGTTTTCTCTCCTATTTGTATCAACTTTTGTTTTAATGGTTATCTTATTAGTCTCAAATAGGTTTATATTAACACTGTAATGACGTTACTGTGAAATTCCCCGAGTCGCCACACTCCAGCACCTGTTCGGGTCAATGCACCTAACCAGCACGTCTTTCAAACTGTGGGAGGAAGCCAGAGCACCTGGAGGAAACCCACACAGACACGGGGAGAATGTGCAAACTCCACACAGACAGTGACCCAAGCCAGGAATCGAACTTGGGACCCTGGCACTGTGAAGCAGCAGTGCTAACCACTGTGTCACCGTGCCGCCCTTATATATTTTTATAGTGCTCTGCTTTAAGGGAATTGAACTCGAATCTATGTTTCTCAATTCAAAACACTAACAACAAAAGGATTCTGCTTCATCAATAATCGAGCTTTCATTTATTTGCCCCTGCAAGCTATGCAATCATTAATTCTGAACCATGGCCCGCTACTCTATTTCATTATGTTCATTTATTTCATTATGTTCATTTATGTACAGTATGGATTTTCCCATAGATTTTTCTATACTAATAGATTTTTAATAAGAACAAGTTTGAATCCATAAACCTTTAGTCACCGAGCATCTGAAGAAAATAATTTTGTATCCTTTTCCCTCTGTTACTCACAGCTCTCTAATGAAAGGCTAATCTTGCAAGCTTTAAAAAAGACCTCTTTATTGTCCTCCAAGCTATCCTTCGTGAAATTAATTAGAAAAGAATATTTATTATGATGTGCATTTTGGATAAACGTAGAATTGATAATATAACATTCAGCACCTCTTAGTTGCTGGTGCATATTCAGCACACGTTACCTATATTATTGAGCATTGATGTTTATTGAGACTCTGTTCACACAGCATAGGTTAATGCAATATGGAAGTACCTGAGGGATTATACTACAACTACTTGAGGCCAGGAAAATGTTAATGTCCTCCTTCCCTATAATTTAGTAGAGGGGTGGCATGGTGGCACAGTGGTTAGCACTGCTGCCTCACAGTGCCAGGGACCCGGGTTCAATTCCGACCTCGGGTCACTGTCTGTGTGGAGTTTGCACATTTTCCCCGTGTCTGCGTGGGTTTCCTTCGGGTGCTCTGGTTTCCTCCCACAGTCCAAAGATGTGTGGGTTAAGTTGATTGAGCATGTTAAATTGACCCTAGTGTCAGGGGATTAGCGGAGTAAATATGTGGGGTTACAGGGATAGGGCCTGGGTGGAATTGTGGTTAAAGCAGACTCGATGGGCCGAATGGCCTCCCTCTGCACTGTAGGGATTCTATATGTCTTGCACTGCTTGGACTCAGCACTCATATAGGACAGGTGACAGAGGAGTGGTCTATGTAACATTTTGGTTGTTGTTGCTTAAAAACAAGTCTGCTTTGTAGTTTTATCAATTGCCAACTTGGTGTTGTGGTGATTTTTTATTGTTTGTTTGGTGTTCATATACTTCAATGCTGCTGCCGTCACATCTTCTTAAAGCTACAATCCATTTGACACATATGGGTATGAATTATGTGAACTATAAATTATCTCTGCATTAATAGGATCCACATTTATACTACTAGTTATCCCTATAGGTCTAGAAGCATAGATGAATGCTTCTAGCGAGGCAGCATGGTAGTACAGTGTTAGAACTGCTATCTCACGGCACCAGGGACCCGGGTATGATTCCAGCCCAGGGTAACTGTCTGTCTGTATGGATTTTGCACATTCTCCCCTTCTCTCGGTCTCCTACCACAGTCGAATGATGCGCAGGTTACCTTGATTGGCCACACTAAATTGCCCCTTACTGTCCCAGGATGTGTAGATTAGGGGGATTAGTGTGGTAAATGCATGGGGTTATGGGGATTGGGTAGGGGATGGGCCGCTCCGCCAGAGAGTCAGTGCAGACCCGATGGGCCAAATGGCCTCCTTCTGTACTGTAGGAATTTGATGAAGAACCAAGCTATGTGTTGTTATGACCAGGTAGGAAGGGATGAACTGGCTGTCCTCTATTTAACCTGCTCAATTGTTCTAAGTCCCCTTTTCATGAGGATATGCTTGTCTTAAATAGGAATGTATTTAACTATGTAAATTGTGAGCACTATTTAAACTGTGAGTAATAAGGAGCCAATCATAGAAATATTTCCAGAGTGAAAAGAAACAAATTTACTACTAAACTGGAGATACAAACACGTGTCCTTTAACTATCCTTGAGGTATAGATTTTAGCCATGATGTGGAGATGCCGGCGTTGGACTGGGGTAAACACAGTAAGAAGTCTCACAACACCAAGTTAAAGTCCAACAGGTTTATTTGGTAGCACCAGCCACTAACTTTCGGAGCACTGCTCCTTCATCAGGCGAGTGGGATTTCCATCTGTAACCTCCACGACTTGCCTGGGCTTGCAAGATCTCACTAACTGTCCTGGTTGGAGACAATACACATCTCTTTAACCTGTGCTTAACCCTCTCTCCACTCACATTGTCTGTACCTTTAAGACTTGATTACCTGTAAAGACTCGCATTCCAACCATTATTTTGTAAATTGAGTTTGTGTCTTTATATGCCCTGTTTGTGCACTGAAATCCCACTCACCTGAGGAAAGAGCAGCGCTCCGAAAGCTAGCGGCTCGTGCTACCAAATAAACCTGTCGGACTTTAACTTGGTGTTGTGAGACTTCTTACTGTGTGTAGATTTTAAACAGAGCAGCCAATCTAGCTTAACTGTTTTTTTGTTTCCTGAAAGTGGTCACATGTAGATGTTGCAACTACTAAGGGATCTAGGTTCGCTGGTGGGTTTCTGGTAGGGTTTGCTTCTCCAACCAGGTGACACTCTTATTCCAAAAGAGAGAAAAGGAGAGAGAGAGAGCAGTCCTCAGCTTGTTTCTTCTGCTGAAAAGTTTCTGGACACTGCTTGTGTCACTTGCAATCTCTCCCTAGTGAGTGGGCAGCCTTGCTTTGAAATCCCTTTGTTTTGGATGGGTCTGTTTGTGGCAGCCATTGTTTCAATGTCTATTGCTTTGCATGTTTAAAGCCTCTCCCTGAGACAGTTAAGATTTTCGATGGATGTCTGGATTATAGGAAACGTTTCTCTGTTCGCACTCCCCTAATGGGGATTTGCTGGCTTCTCACCTTCACCTTGGAATATGGCTTTGCATTTTTAAGCAATTTTCTCTATCTCCTTTCAAACTGCAAAATTTTCAGGCAGTCGAAAAATCATCTTTTGAAAAATAAAGGGATATATGGACTGGTAACGCCTCCCCACTCTAATGAAATCAGATCCACTCTCATTTCATTACGTGGTAAAAACATATTCACTTACGTTCACTCTCTTGTCTTGGTTCTGATTAATTATCTCATCAGTTTTAGTTGGGTCTCTCCAAGTTTTGGATGGGGTATCCACAATCTTACTCAATTTCCCTGGAATCTGGGTGAACTTTAGGTGATAGGGTTGGTGAAACAAACTGCAATGGAATAAACTTGCAGTCCGAATTTTGAATGTCTCCATAAAGGTCAAAGATGGTCTCTGTATCCATTTCAGACATATATCATCGAAGTAGTTGCGGACCCATAATAAACTTACAATTTCTTTTTCTACTGTGTAATACTGCTTCTGATGTTGGTTCAGTTTTTTGGAGAGGTATCAAATTAGTGTCTCCATTTCTGATTCATCCTCCTGGATGGGGTAATCCTCTACCCCTAAAGTCACTAGCATAGATGGCTACTTTTAATTGCTTGGTTAAAGGCTGGAGCTGATATCACAGGTTCTTTTATTAAAATGGGTTTCTGCTTTTCAACAACTCTCTGGCTTTTCTCAATCCATATTACTTTTGCTTTTTCCTGTAGTATGTCTGTCAGCAAGGAAGCTAC
Source organism: Mustelus asterias (assembly GCF_964213995.1). Taxonomy (NCBI): domain Eukaryota; kingdom Metazoa; phylum Chordata; class Chondrichthyes; order Carcharhiniformes; family Triakidae; genus Mustelus; species Mustelus asterias. Next base: position 118,836,431 of record NC_135803.1, on the reverse strand, counting down.
AAAGCAAAAGTTTGGGACTAACTTGTGGCAGAATCCACACATCACTAACATCTAATGATTTCCCATTTTGTCGTGGGATGGGAAACTGTAGTACAGCTTGCACTCCTACAGCTTGGGACAATACTTGTCCTTTACCCACCATGTGTTCTAAGTAGGTCACCCGAGCCTTAGTAAACTCTTTGTGAGATTGACCACTTGGAAAGCTGATTGTAATTTCTGGAAGAGGGTTTCCAGTGAGTAAGTGAGTTTCCTAGGCGTCACTGCACACTAGGAGGTTGTTTAGGTACATTTCCCAATTGGATAAGTCCACCATTAATTGGCTCATCAACTTTTGAAAGGTGGCTGAGACATTGCTAGGCCCAAATGGCATGACTCAACACCAGTAACCCATCCAGAGCCACAAAGGCAGAGAATTCCTTTGCACGGGTGGTCAAGGGTATCTGTCAGTATCCCTTAAGTAAATATGTTTTTGTAATATAGGCTGCATTACCTTCCCTATCTATATAGTCTTCAAGTGGAGAACTTGGCAGGTGTCAGCTCTAGTCATTACAGTAACCTTTTGGTTGTCAATGTAGGGCCTTGTGGAGCCACCCAGCTTGGGCACAAGCACAACTAGGGAACTTTAGCTACTGCTGCTAGGCTCTATTAGTTGGTGCTCTAACATGTAGCTAACTGTCCTTTTAAACAAAGTCCCTTCACTCAACCTTCCAAACATATTCAAATGGACTTTGTTATGATCCTGGTGGAGACTAGTGATATTTTTTTTTTTAGAGTCTGAAAAGCCAGGTATTTACCATAAAAATAAAGCCACAAGATTCACTATTTAAATAGAAAGAATTTTACTCCACAAAAGTCAAAGAACACAAATACTAAATTTAGATTCTATCTTAAACAATCAGCTATGCTAAATATATTACAAGTACAATGAACACAGATGCTTATACTCAGAAACCTAACTTCTGGACTCAACATTTCACATATACCCTCAATAAACTCAAGTCAGATGCTTATCAGAAATTGGAAGACTAACCACTTTTTCTTTCTCTCTCTTCTTCTCTCTTTTTCCTTCTCTCTTTCTCTTTACAACTTGGCTAGCCCAGAAATCCAACTCATTGTTAAGGATCTCTCTGTTATCAAGGGTTTTTCAATAAACAAATCTTTTAGCCAGAGAATACAGAATTTCAACTGAATCCTGCTGGAAAGAAATGTTGTTAGCAAACTTGTGCTAAACCAAAACAACACTAAGACTCTGCATGTGAGCAGAACCACATCCACTCCTCACCCCTTACTGTTGACCTTTTTTCTGCTATTTATCCTTCAGGCAACTTGTTCACATGATCAGTTGTTGAAAGCCAGATACTTTAGCTGAAATCATTACCCAGAGAAACCTTCATCATAGGTTTTCCCAAAAGCTCATAGACCATCACAACTTATAGTAGCCAGGCACCTTCTCACAACTCCTTGATCTTTAATTCTCCAGAAGCATTGCTTCCTCAAACAGAGACATTTAAACAACAAGAACTCTGTTTGGTTATTAACCCAAAACAGCCATTTTCCTCTGCTTGGCAAAGAACATGTGTTATGGGACAAATTTCTCTGTTTGACTGACTCTGGCAGTCTTTGAATCTGTGCACCAGCTGCCTTCCCCTTTCTGTCTAGGTGTTAAAACTTGCACCTTACTTTCAACAAATTTTGAGCCCTAGTCCCCATGGCAATCAAGTCACATGGGGTTGCCTTCAGGCAGATTTTGTAGGAAGTTTCATCCCCCTCTTCAAAATATTCCATTTCACTTTGAACTAGAGGAGACAGTTTTAAAACATGAACATCTGATAAGTCCAACCTTCGGAATAGTAACCTCATGCACCATAATGAACCTAACCTTGCAACACATCATTATTATGGAATGGGCAGGGAAGATGAAAACATGCCTCAACTCATGATGGATCGGGTCCTCGGCCACCTTATGTGCATTTGTGAAATTGTAGCATGCAAGTTACTTTTTGTGGGCTGCATACTTGGCGTTTGCTCCTTGCCAAATATCATATTTTATAGATGACAATATAGAGTTCAGTGCTAAACGCAGCAATGCATTTGAAAAGTAGTTGAACATTTTCCAGGTGTTGCTCCTCCATCCTCTGCAGTGCTCCATCAAACAGACAATGACATGATGTTCAATGCATTGGGAAGCAGCATTGCGAAACCCAACAAAGTGTGAGCACATGTACCTTAGCAATCCTTCAGAGATCAGAACATTTCAGCCTTTACTATCCCTGGGATCTGGTCATAAGTGAAACAGCACAGACTCCTATGGGCTGACACAGGGAGGGCACCATTAGATGTGTTTCCAGAGTAACCATCAAGTATCATAACTCATGAAATCTCCAGCTCATTGTCAGCAAGATCGTTTGAGAAAACATTTGTAAAAATAAGCTATTAACATGAATGGAACTCTCGCCTTTGTTGGATAAATGAGGTAGGGGCAAATCAATGTACAGTATAGCTTTTATAGCCTTCGATATTACAACAATGATTTATATTTATATGGTACTTTTAATGTAATGAAATGTCTCAAGGTTCTTACCAAGCCAAACACAGGTCAAATAAATAACAATTATTATTTTTCACATCTAATATTGTGAAATTTCATTACTTTTTCCAAAATCTTCTTAGATTGTGTTGTTAATCTATGAAATCTTTGTCTGTAATCTCGTGATCCTGTCAGCAGTTATAAAATGATTAAATTTGTTGTTTTGTGACTTGAATTCCATGTCATTCTATCCTGTTTTATAACTTTAAAAATATTTTTTGATTATTCATGGGTTTTAACAAACTAATGGAAATAAGTTTTAATGCAAAGAAGCAAAAGATGTGCTGGTTAGGTGCATTGGCCATGCTAATTTCTCCCTCAGTGTGCCCGAATAGGCGCCGGAATATGGTGATTAGGGGATTTTCACAGTAACTTCAGTGCAGTGTTAATGTAAGCCTACTTGTGATTAATATATAAATTAAAGGTTAAAGGTTAAAAGTTCCATAATTTCCAGAATAAAGCATGCGAATTATGAAGTACTTCCATTACAAATATTTGGAAACAAAATTTAAGAAAGCCTTATCTTATGAATTAGTACAGGTAAATGCATGATAGCACCCTGAAACCTTCCCACGGTATAAGATTTCCTTCTTTCTGACTTGTTTGCTGAGTGAGCCATTGTTCCTGATGAGTTTCTCAATTTTTGCCTAATCTTTTCTCAATAATATTACAAAACATTACTAACAAAATCACAGCACTAAAACAGCTTGTTCAACCCAACAATCCATGCTGACATTAATTTAGTACCTGAGCAGTTACCCCTACTCCTAGTGTCCGCCCTAACTCAATAACGATGCTTCAAAGACCTGGGCTGATGGCATGATTCCAAACTTGCTGTCTTCATATATTAAAAAAGGAATGACTGAGTATGATTGTTCAAGCAATGGTCTGCTAGCAAGCAATTAATCAGGTGGTTTCTTTCAAATTACCAAAAGCTATACAACATCTGAATTTCTGGAGCCAGATATTTCACTTGAAGCTTCTTTAATGTTTATGGTGATCTAGCACTGGTGGGCATACTGTATTTGTAAAATAGAGAGAGAGTGACAGCGGCAGACTTTTTAAGCACATGCTTACTATTCCCTATGGGGAAAAGAAACAATAAAACCTGATACACTATATTCAGTGGTGTACTGATACTGGGACAGAGTGATAGAAGTAAAATAAGGTTGTTTATGTATAATCCTTTATGTTTTAACAAAGATTCTGAAAATTAAACTTGTGACAGTCAATCTTGGAAGCTACTCTGAGTGAAGTTATTGTAAAAATGTTGAACGCACTCACCTTAAATTCTTCCTACCATTTTTACCTGAAATGGGTTAAATTCTTCATTAAAATAGTAGAGAGAGACATGTATTCCAATTTTTTTCTCCCTAATCCATACATCTCAATACCTTAACAGTTACCTGAGAAATGCCAATTGACTAAAAGCAGCAACTTGAAGCAGTTTTGTGACTTACAAGCATTAATGATAAGATACGGGATGACATGTAGCCTTGATGTTAAATTTTCTTACAATAATTGGCAGTTTGCGTCGCCTTTCCTTATTTGCCAAAGACATTTCAAGACGTTACACAACTTGGTGAAATATAGGTTCACACATGGTAAAGGGGTGGCACGGTGGCACAGTAGTTAGCACTGCTGCCTCACAGCTCCAGGGACCTCAGTTCAATTTCCGGCTTGGGTCACTGCCTGTGCGAAGGTTGCACATTCTCCCCGTGTCTGCATGGGTTTCCTCCGGGTGCTCCAGTTTCCTCCCACAATCTAAAGATGTGTGGGTTAGGTTGATTGGCTGTGCTAAATTGCCCCTTAGTCTCCCGGGATGCATTGGTTAGAGAGATTAGTGAGGTAAATATGTGTGGTGATGGGGATAGGGCCTGGGTTTGATTGTTGTCGGTGCAGACACAATGGGCCGAATGGCCTCCTTCTGCACTGTAGGGATTCTATGATTCACAAGGATTCTATGAAAGTTCCCTGATTTCTCAAATTAATTAAATTTTATAGCCTGATTCTATGTGCATTACAAAGCACATACCACAGTGTTAGTGAGCTATGAGGCTGAATTGGACTGTGACGGGGCCATAGTTCCAAGAGCTACATGGCCACATATTTTGAAAATGAAGTCTGAGCTGTGTGCATACTCTTCTAATGGGAAGAACCGAACAAATAATGGTCAGAATTCTCCGGCTGTTCACGCCGGTGTGGTTCTCCGATCCTGCCGGAATTGCACCCCCACCCATGGGTTTCCCACCGGTCTGGAGTGACATCAATGGGAATTCCCATAGCCAGTGGCGGGACCACAGAGAATCCTGTCAGTAGCAAACAACGCGCCATCTCTCACCGGTGGGTAACACGCGGCTGGGAGGCGGAGAATCTCACCCAATATTGTGAAAGGACAAACATGAGGCATCCTTTACTCAGGTCCAAAGCAGCCACGTGCATATTTTCATATGCAACTAAGGGACATAATACCTGTTTCAGGTCTTTGCTGCAACTTTGGTTTCCCCTGAGGCAACTAGTTCTGATTGTCACAGGGAAACCAACTTTAAACATCATAAAGGGAAAATGTATCTGTTTACCATAATCACCACTGCCCCTCGTGCCAAATCTCTGATTTCTGGCACCCCATACTACCTTCACAATCTACCCTTGTCCCTACCCTCTCCAATCACTAATACCAAATGTGATATCTTCCTACCCGATCCACAATAGCACTCCCAATGCTCCAACAGTATTCCTGGGGGCTTTTGGTGAATCCCAATGATGGACTACGAGGCCCACCTTCCAGATCCCTGTGAGGTAATTCAATCACTTGGCTGGAAATTGGAGCAATAACTTTCCTGGGCTCCTAAATAGCACCATCTACATTATGATGAGGTCTAGGTCCCAAAGTACTGGTCACATTGGCCCTCATCATTTGAGTGTGAGCTGCTAACACTTTGTAGGTGACGCACCTAAAATTAGGTGTTCCTGAATTTCCTCAAGTGCTGTTAATGAGGTGGGGTCTCATTAGTTCCTAAAGCAGAGAATGATCATAATTTCTCGAGTGATGATCATGTTGATTGGATTTGAGTTCTGACCATTCTCCATTCTTAATTTCTTGATGTTTGGATGTCTTTCAGAGCAAAGGTTCTGTTGTCTTACCTACCACATTAAATTAACTGGCCGACAATTCACCAGATTACTATATCTCCTTTTTTGAATTTGCTATCAACTGGCATTATTCCTTTTTCTGCTGAAGTATTATATTTGGATATGAGCACCTCTGCTATCTCTTTATTTTCTTTGAGAATCTGAGGATTCACTCTGTCAGGACCAAAGATTATCGCTTTCCTTAAATTTGGCTCGAGTGGCTGGTTTATCCTTTCTAAAAATAATAAAAGACGTGCATTCATATAGCGTCTTGGACAACATAAGGATGTCCCAAAGAGCTGTGCAGCTAACTTTGGGAGGTTACTTCCTGGTGTAATGTGGGAAATATGGCAGCTAATTTGCATACAGCAAACTCCCACAAACATGAATGCAAAAATATCCAGATAATCCAAGAGAGAGAGAGAGAGAGAGAGTTAAATATTGGCCAGTACATTGGGAATAATTTGCCAGTTTTTCTTTTAAGTAATGCCACATAATTTGAATACTGCCTGAGAGAGGAGATGAGACCTCAGTTTAAAAGCTGATCCAAAAGCCAGCATCACTGGCAATGTGACGCTCCCTCAGTTCGGCAGTGGAGCGGCAGTTGAGATTTTTGTGCTCAAGTCTCTGAAGTGGGATTTGAACCCATAATTTTCTGGCAGACCAACCAGATCACAGCTTAATTGCTATGATATCCCTTTGCTTCTTATACTATTATAATTTCCTCTTTCTTCCCTTCCATAAAAAAGCTGAAGCAAAATATCGGTTCGCTGCCATTTCTGATCACCTCCAGGGAGTTTACCTTGCTCATCCCTTTCAAGCCACACAGTTAACATACATTTACAGATGTCTCTCATGTCAGTGAACTTGCTGAATTTTATTTTACATTTTTCACAGTGCTAAGACCTCAAGCACATTTAATTATTGGCAAGTCATCAGAATCTTTCCATTTCAACAGAATTAAATTTTAATTGGTATTTATTTTTAATGCTTGAAAAGACTTGGGTAATGGAGGAAACGAAGGTTGTAAGGCAATTTCTAGGTTCATATTACACAAAAGTAGCTGAAGCTTTGCTAACAAGGTCTAAGATATTAGCAGAACTCCTTCTTCATTTCTGTCTTCCCAAATCTATGGGCAGAAGTTTCCCAGACAAGTTGAAATGGGTTTTGGTAGAGGGAAATTAATTCCCTTGAAATTGACATTGGTTTGAGGTCCTGATTATATCCCTCCCTCTTCCAGCTTTCTGCCAAACAGATTCCAAGCCCAACAGGGAATCCCCTTGTGGCTGGCAGGGAAACAAGTGAGCTAATTAAAAAGGCAATTAGGAACCCTTTTAATCCTGGAGTCCTTATGTTTTTTTTATTCATTTTTTATTCATTCGTGGGACATGGCCTTGCTGGCTGGCCAACATTTATTGCCCATCCCTAGTTGCCCTTGAGAAGGTGGTAGTGAGCTGCCTTCTTGAAATGCTGCAGTCCACATGCTGTGGGTTGACCCACAATACCATTAGGGAGGGAATTCCAGGATTTTGACCCAGCAACAGTGAAGGAACGGTGATATATTTCCATGTCAGGATGGTGAGTGGCTTGGAGGGGAACCTGCAGATGGAGGTGCTCCCATGTACCTGTTGCCCTTGTCCTTCTAGATGGAAGTAGGTTGTGAGTTTGGAAGGTGCTGTTCCTAACAGCACTGCACTTGCACCTTACTCGGGTCATCAAGGCAAGTCAACAGCAGGAAGAGCTTCTTCAATGAAACTGATAAACTATGAAAGCTATGAGCAGTGGCACTGAAGAACCCCAGCCTTGGTCAAGCAAAAGACTGCTATTCAATCTGTTAGAGGTTGCAATCACATCTTGACAGGTGATGGCCAGCTTCAGTTGCATCTACCTGCTCTGTGTCCCTCACATCCCCCTGCATTGGGCAGATGGGATGGTCACCAAGGTCCAGCTGGAAGGAGTCTAGATTTTCTTTTAATTATTCGTGGGATATGGGTGTCGCTGGCTGGCCAGCATTTATTATCCATCCCTAGTTGCCCTTGAGAAGGTGGTGGTGAGCTGCCTTCTTGAATCGCTGCAGTCCAAGTTCTGAGGGTTGACCCACAATGCCGTTAGGGAGGGAATTCCAGGATTTTGACCCAGCAAGTGCGAAGGAATGGCAATATATTTCCAAGTCAGGCTTGGAGGGGAACTTGCAGGTGGTGGTGTTCCCATTTATCTGCTGCCCTTGTCCTTCTAGATGGAAGTGGTCATGGATTTGGAAGGTGCTGTCTAAGGATCTTTGGTGAATTGCTGCAGTGTATCTTGTAGATAGTACACACTGCTGCTACTGAGCGTCGGTGGTGGAGGGATTGAATGTTTGTAGATGTGGTGCCAATCAAGTGGGCTGCTTTGCCCTGGATGGTGTCAAGCTTCTTGAGTGTTGTTGGAGCTGCACCCATCCAGACAAGTGTGGAGTATTCCATCATACTCCTAACTTTGCCTTGTAGATGGTGGATAGGCTCTGGGGAGTCAGGAGTTGTGTTACTCGCCACAGTATTCCTAGCCTTTGACCTGCTCTTGTAGCCATTGTATTTATGTGGTGAGTCTAGTTGAGTTTCTGGTCAATGATGTTGACAGTGGGGGATTCAGTGATGGTTACACCATTGAATGTTAAGGGGCGGTGGTTAGAGTGTCTCTTATTGGTGATGGTCATTGCCTGGTATTTGTGTGACGTGAATGTTATTTGCTATTTGTCAGCCCAAGCCTGGATATTGTCCAGATCTTGTTGCATTTGAGCATGGACTGCTTCAATATCTGAGGAGTCGCGAATGGTGCTGAACATTGTGCAATAAGCTGTGAACATCCCCACTTCTGACCTTATGATGGAGGGAAGGTCATTGATGAAGCAGCTGAAGATTGTTGGGCCTAGGACACTACCCTGAGGGACTCCTGCAGAGATGTTGTGGAGCTGAGATGACTGACCCTCCACAACCATAACCATCTTCCTATGTACCAGGTATGACTCCAACCAGTGGAAAGTTTGCCCCCTGATAACCATTGATTCCAGTTTGACTAGGGCTCCTGATTCCACACTTGGTCGACTGCGGCCTTGATGTCAAGGACTGTCACTCTCACCTCACCTCTGGAATTCAGCTCTTTCGTATATGTTTGAACCAAGGTTGTAATGAGGTCAGGAGCTGAGTGACCCTGGCGAAACCAAACTGGGTGTCACTGAGCAGGTTATTGCTGAGCAGGTGCTGCTTGATAACACAGTTGATGACCCCTTCCATCACTTTACTGATGATCGAGAGTAGACTGATTGGGCAGTAATTGACTAGGTTGGATTTGTCCTGCTTTTTGTGTACAGGACATACCTGGGCAATTTTCCACATTGTTGGGTAGATGCCAGTGTTGTAACTGTACTGGAAGAGCTTGGCTAGGGGAGAGGCAAGTTCTGGAGCACAAGATTTCAGTAAAATTGCCGGAATGTTATCAGGACCCATTGCCTTTGCAGTATCCAGTGCCTCCAATCTTTTCTTGATATCACATGAAGTGAATCGAATTGGCTGGAGACTGGTATCTGAGATGCTGGGGACCACTGGAGGAGGCCGAGATGGATCATCCATTCGGCAATTCTGGCTAAAGATTGCTGCGAATACTTCAGCCTTATCTTTTGCACTGGTGTGCTGGACTCCTCCATCATTGAGAATGGGGATATTTATGGAGCCTCCTCCTCCAGTGAGTTGTTTAATTGTCCACCACCATTTTCGACTGGATGTGGGGGAAGGACTGCAGAGCTTATATCTGATCCGTTGGTTGTAGATTTTCACCCAAAGCAAACCATTAGGTGAAAAGTACAATTAAAGTTCACTTTAACTGTTAAGGTAGGGGATGGAGGATATGAAAATTATATGCTACTTGAGCCAATGCTCATAAACACCTTTTCAGCAGTTTTGCGTATTTGTAAAATCTCTGCAGAAGTGCTGGGTTCCAATGACTGGCGACCAAAGACCTGCAACAAACAATAGTTTACTATTTTGTTCATTTGTGGGACATGGGCGTCGCTGGCTGGCTGGCATTTATTGCCCATCCTTAGTTGCCCTTGCTCAGAGGGCAGTTGAGAGTCAACCCATCACTGTGGATCTGGAATTACATGTAGGCCAGACCAGGTAAGGACGGCAGATTTCCTTCCCTAAAGGACATATATGAACCAGATGGGTTTTTCCGACCATCGACACTGGTTTCATGGTTATCAGTAGATTATTAATTCCAGACATTTTTTTTAATTGAATTCAAATTCCACCATCTGCCGTGGTGGAATTCGAACCCAGGTCCCCAGAACATTAACTGGGTTTCTGGATTAATGGTCTGGCAATAATACCACTAGGCCAGTACTCTGAACAGCTCTGACATATTTCCACTCTGCCTACACTCCAAGGAGAACTCCTGCACTTTCATCACGTGACCCTTTAAGCCGCCACATCATCACTGCATCATGTGACCACGTGGTCTACAATTTCTATTCTATCAACATGCGAATTTGAACATAATGTATCAGTGAACAAACTGGTCCTAAATGAGTTGCTAGAGAAATTCAAAGTTATTAAAAATTTACCAAGGGAATACTCTGGATGGGTGGATTCAATTGACCAAAGATTTTCTCTTGCTTGGAACTGTTACCATGTAATGAAGAACAAGAAAGTAAAACTTCTTTGTAGTTAAACACAGATTAATTACTTGAAAACAATAAGATTTATTAAAACTAAAAGTTCCAAAAATGATTGTCAGAGGTGTAATTAGTTAGCTTTCCTACTATTTTATTCATAATTGAATTAATCATCTTAAAGAATATACAAATAACATTCAGTGTTTTTTTATATAGTGCTCCTGATTCATGGCACGGACGCGGTTTGTTCTCCAATCATCAATTTAGTTCATCCTGCACTAATGTAGATGAAGGAAGATTTTCTCCAAGAAAAACGCTTCACCTAATTTTCAATGAAGGACTGGAAAATTAATTCCTATCAAAATTTTACATAGACAATTATAATTAATACATGTAAATTGAAAATGGATTGGAGCAAAATATTAAGAAATTAAATTAAAACTGCAGATACATTTAGACAAATTTTACGATATCTTAATTTTCCACACAATGCTGGGTAATATGTGCTTGTACCCAGTCTAAATATATGCAGGAATGAAGATGCATGTTTTGAGTTTAACTATTCAAAATAAATTTCAAGTTTTTAATACTTTTGGAAAAGCCAAATTGAAATTCTGGAAGAGCTGACTGGCAAGGCAATGGACTGTAGTTAATAAAAAACCAAGCCTGACCTTGATAGGATTTAACACAGTAAAAGGCAGCTTTAATCCAAAGGCTTGTGCCCTTCTAACTACCAACAAAGCTGTAAAATGGGCTCCCACTGGGATTAAAAGCCTCATTGGAACCGTAACAAGCAAATGAAGCGTTATGCACAGTGCGTGTGTGTGCCCATGAATCTCCGTGAGTGAGAGTGGGCTGACTACATTCTGCTGTTTTAAACCATTATTCAAGATCTGTATTTGAGCTCTCTCGTGGTCTAGTTCTGGCTAAAAGGCTTACAGCTGAGTAGTTCCGATCATGTAAGTTTGTTTAAGATGCATAATTCATGAAGGGTACATATCACCACCCTTGAATAACTTTCCACGTACAACACGCTTGACAGGAAGAGACCGACAGAGAATACAGCTGAGGAAATCTGACATTATCACATCCCACGGAAGGACATCAGAAAGCAATTAGTCCATGAGTACAGTTACTGCCATAGATAGAGCTTTGATTCTAAATTGAAGAACTGTTGCTGAGCAAATCTGTGGTCATCTAATTCTCCAGTGACAGACTTAAGATTAACCTCTCAGCAAATATTCTACAATGTAAATAAGGGCATTTTAAAAAGTTGGGCTCAGATTTCCTCCACAATGGAGAGCACCTCCACCGTGATGAAAATGGCGGAAAATCAGAAACCCTAAGTCCTGGTCCTGAACACAGCACTTCCCAGTTTCGCAGGACTGGAGTCATGGGGGAGTTTTCCTGTCCCACTCAACACGGGACTGTAGCGGGTGGGGGGTAGACCATGGAAAGGTCCGTTGACTTTAGGGCGGAATTTTCTGGTTTTGGGGCGAGCATAGCCAGAAAAATCTCACCCATGGTCTACGGAAGCAGTTGGCCACTTACAGCATCAGCTACCTCCACTGCAGTGAGATTTTGAAAGGCCCGGAGTGTGAAATCCAATATGTGAAAATTAGACAAAGTAAGAGCAGCTCTGAACTTGGTGGACTCGTTGGGTCACCAGAGCAACCTTTGAAGAGGTAAGATATCCTGCTAGATATGGTCCAGGGATACCTTTGAAAGAAGGAATGCAACCTTTGGGATAGGTAACACACCATTTGGAATTGTTAAAAGTAAACATGATTGTGCATACAAAGTGCAGAAACTTATTGGAACTGTCAAAATTGTCAAAAACTGAGTTTAACTGCTGGACTTCTAAAGAAACAAAATACCCTGGTGTTCATTCTATCTGTGGACATAAACCTGAGGGTTCTCATCATAGGATCTTGCTGCAACGACTGCTTTTACAAACTAACATTATCGCAGATGGGTGCCTGTTAAGTGAGCAGTTTTACTGACCACTGCAAGTGGTTATAGAATAGAAATGTTTGTTTTCATAGGGGATTAATTGAAGACATGTCTATGCATTTTTTTAACTTGAAGAGTTTTTCTTTAAATAGTGACATCATCAATAGACACATAACGTTATCTTATGTCAGCATGGCTCTTAAGATTTGGCCATGGTGGATACTGGGTGAGTTGGTATGGAAGGGATAAAGGCAAAGGGTGATAGATATGCTTTGGCATGAGTTGGCACTATGTTCACAGAGGGGCTATCAAAGACCATGGAGATGTGGGTGGGGGGGGGATGGCATGGGGTTAAGTAGAGTGGCATTTGGTGGCATAGGGAAATGAGGAGCCATAGAAGATGGGCAGGGGAAATATGACATGGAAGGTATGATGGACTATGGGTGAGTGAGTGGGGGGCATGAGGTGGCATAGGTATTGGTGGGGCATGGGGAGTGTATGCGCTTTGAGGACTGGAGGAGCTCTTAGTTCAGTAATTTTTAAATTAAATTCAACAAAGTGCTGGAGTGCAGAAGCAGGCCTTCCGTTAAGCCTGCCTCCACACCCAGCAGCCTCTGCACTCATTCTGAGGGTGGTGGACCCAACACCTAACTTGCTCCCCACCTCTGAAATGAAGATCAGAACTGCAGGCCGTCATTTTTAAACACCGGGTTGATACGGCCAGCAATTCTCCCATCTCTGGGCAGCCAAGAGCAAAAATCAAAAAATCAAAAACCCACCAAACCAAGAGCTAAAATCTCAGCCTTAATTTTAACAAAGTTCATTTGCAGAGTTTAAACTCAATTGCTGAATATTTTGTTGCAATTCATTTTCAGCCTAGGTGTATTAATTTTATAATTCCATGGTACAAGAAAAATCTTTCAATTTTATCTTACGCTCACTCATTCAACGGTAGGAAAGATGTTTGGAACAAAACTTACCATTAAAAAGATGGGTGAGAATTGTTTCAGTGTCTTTCTAGCAGGAAACCGGACAGCAGATGGAATAATATTAGAATGGTTAATTTTATTCAAGTGACAGTAAATAACAGAACGTTTCATTGCTAATATATTTCCGCTTTATAATATGCACAGATTTTGTATTGGCAGAGCCAGTAAGACACTAAACTAATTGCTACTCAAAGTGTTTATGGTGCCTGAACGCAGTAGAGAAATGCTGCGGTAACTTTTCAATCTTTAATGACCCACAATTAGTGATGCAGCTGTGATTAATAAGAGTTGAATTATTAATAAACCTGAATATACCATAAATGATTATTTAGTTGGCTGTTTAGTGCCATTTTAATTTTTGCAAAATAATTTGAGAATGCCTATCCTGTTGCCACTGTTGTAAATGTGTTCAATCGTTCAGTTAAATCTTATTTTTTTGTGTAACGATATCGAATTCCCATATTCTGACTTCTTGTATTGTCAATTACAAAAATAAGAGACTGCGCCAAGGTTTACACCATTGCAACCCACATCAAACTTAGGGGGTGAGTGGCACAGTGGTATTATGGCTTGCCTAGTAATCCAGAGACCCAGGGTAATGCGCTGGAGACCTGCACTCGATTCCAGCATAGCAGATGATCAAATTTCACGAATTGTCATTAAAAACCAGTGGTTAGCACTGCTGCCTCACAGCACGAGGAATTTGGGTTCAATTCCTGCATTGGGTCACTGTCTTTGAGGAGTCTGCACATTCTCCCCGTGTCTGCATGGGGTTCCTCCGGGTGCTCCGGTTTCCTCCCATAGTCCGAAAGAGGTGCTGGTTAGGTGCATTGTCCATGCTAGGTTCTCTCTCAGTGTACTCGAACAGGTGCCAGAGTGTGGCGACTAGGGGATTTTCACAGTAATTTCATTGTAGTGTAAGCCTATTTGTGACATTAATAAATAAAAATAAATCCAAGCAAAATACCATCTGCAGAGGTTGTATTTAAAAATACCCCGTTTTAGAATTATTTTCATTGGCTGTAAACAGCAGTGGAGATGGTTCTGACTGTTATAGGTTAAGTATTTAAATTTTACAAAAATATTTTTTAGGCGAATGAATTTATCTGACTTTTAAGAACCACGTAAGTGTTATCTGTGCACTTTGCCCTGGCTTAACACATCTGTCTCCTGTCAACTGACAGAAAAATAAGTTGACGTAAATGACCTGCATATCGTGCATGTGGTGTATAATCCTGGGAGACCTTGCAATGGTGAAACCTGAAACTCTAAAATCCTGTCAGACAGGGATTCAGATGTTCAGCAATACATTTTCAACAGCAATAACCTCATGGAAATACAAGTTTTAAACCACATTCTCATGAAATATAACATGCTGACTGAAAAATTCAGTCTTTCAAATGAGATTTTAAACCCACACACCAACTACCTGCTCAAGTGGATTAAAAGCCCCATTGGAGGATAGACCTGTAAGTCTGAATGAGTAAGAGAGGGCAAGGTATTTGAAGAAGTGTAGGGGATTTTCCATGATCTCTTCACCAGTATAGTCTGCACACTGTCATTTACTCTGACTCATGGACATAGACTGTGAATGATACTTCATCTACTTGCTTCAGTTCCAATGAAGCTTTGATAGAAAGGAAGACTTGTATTTATATAGCAATTTTCACAACTACCGGACATCTCAAGGTGCTTTATAGCCAACTAAGTACTTCTTGAAGTACAGTTAGTGTTGTAATGTAGAAAACATGGCAGTCAAACTGCACACAGAAAATGTCCGCAAACGTCTTTTGTTTATTTTACTACAGTCACATGAGGGCTCACATTAACACCACAATGAAGTTACTGCGAAAATCCCCAAGTCACCACACTCCGACGCCTGTTTGGGTACACTGAGGGAGAATTTAGCATGGCCAGTGCACCTAACCAACACGTCTTTCAGACTGTGGAAGGAAACCGGAGCACCCGGAGGAAACCCACGCAGACACGAAGAGAACATGCAGACTCCACACAGACAGTGACCCAAGCCAGGAATCAAACCCGGGTCCCTGGCACTGTGAGTTAGCAGTGCTAACCACTGAGCCACCGTGCCACCAATGAGGTAATGACCGGATGAATCATGTTTTATTGTATTGATTGAGGAATAACTCCCTTGCTCTTCTTTGAATTGGTGTCAAGGAATCTTTTGCATCCACACAAGCAGGAGGATAGGACCTCATCCAAAAGATGGCACTTTTGACAGAGCAG
The DNA here is from genome assembly GCF_964213995.1 of Mustelus asterias. Taxonomy (NCBI): domain Eukaryota; kingdom Metazoa; phylum Chordata; class Chondrichthyes; order Carcharhiniformes; family Triakidae; genus Mustelus; species Mustelus asterias. The sequence goes on along the minus strand of NC_135803.1, from coordinate 118,820,878 downwards.
TGTACGTTTAGTATACCCCACTGGAGTGTCAGCATAGATTTGTTTGAGCTCAAACCCTAGAGTGGGATTTGAATTTTGAACTTTGTGACTCAGAGGAAAGAGTCATGAGTAATGGAGTCATGACCAATGAAGTCATGAGTAACCCACTGTTTGTCACCTCCTCCCTAGTTCTCAAAATTGGAGACAATGGTATTTCTAATGCATTCACTTTTATTACAACTTGTCCACTCTATTATTTGTAGCTCTCCTTGACAAATATTTCAATTTTATATTTACAATCTCTTTCCACGTTTGTTGGTGGTCCTTTTCTTTGTCTTCTAGGGCCCTAGAAGTAGACCCTAGTCTACTTCTAGGGTTATAAAAATCAACAGTAGGGAAGTTAAGTTCAACGTGTGGAAGAATTTGGTGAATTTGCGTTGGGAATTCTGTGTGCTCTTGTAGGCTCCATACTATCAAAAAGATAAAGAAAAACAGGAGAATGAGCAAACAATATTCATAGGGATTGCAACAGAACTGAGACATTTCAGCAACTGGGAAAGAGTGAATTAGTTGGGGCTGAGAGACGTAGGGGTGACCTGATAGAAGTCTTTAAAATTGTGAATCTATTTGGATAAAGTATGAAGAGAATGGATGGGATTTTCTGGTAATTCCCATCAGCAGGATCTTCCAGTCCCGCCGACAGTGACCTCCGCCATGGTTTCCCAGGTGGTGGAGGATGCAAACAACAGGAAACCTGTTGACAGTGGCGGCATTGGAAGATCCGGCCAATGGCAGGCCAACTCTGCTCCTGCAATACACGCCCCGGGAGGTGTGGAAAATCTTGCCCAATATTTCTATCTATGGGAGCATCCAAAACTAAGAACAATAAATGCAAGATAGTTACTACAAAATGCAAGAGGGGAATATTGAGAAATTAATTGGTGATCAGAAAGTGAAACACGTGAAGATAAATAGATTAGCTGTTTTCAGAAGGAAAGTAGACAAGAACATGAGGGTAAATAAAATTGGAAAGGAGTTGCTACTGATTGCCCAGACTGTCTCTGGCTGCAAGTAATTGCGACACAAATAGAGCACCAGAGAAGAGACAGCACTCCTAGTTGCATGGATGTAACACTGGAGGCATTAGTTCTGGAGGTGAGAGAAAGGTTATATCTCCACGGGGAGCCTGGTGGTCCTTTCAGATCACTCTCTGAAGAGACTTGGAGCAGGTAGCCAGGGATCTCAGTGCAAGTAGCCTAGGTAGCAGTGCCAAAAGGAGTTTAACAACTTCACATAGAATTCAGAATAGTTACAGCACAGAGGGAGGCCATTCAGACCATTGTGTCTGCACCAGATCTCCGAATGAGCAATTTACCTTGTGCCATAGGTGGTCATGATCAATGAATGCACCTTCCCTTTGTTGCTGCTACCTTACCCTCACACACCTAACATTGCTGCCAGTCTTATACCCAGCTCTCATGATCTCCACACATCATCCAAACACAGTGCAATGCAATCACAGGTACTCTTCTTTCTATCTCTGTTTCTATCTCTTGTGGGACCAGGTGGAACACAATAGAAAGAAGTAGAGCTGGCTTGTCAGGGGCCAAGAACTCCTGCATCTCCTGAGCCTTATGGAGGAGATTGGGGGGCTCCGGAACATGGTGCTGGTTGTGACAGAGCTCATGCTTTCTGGCATCACTGAGAGCATTGAGAACGACGGCATGTTCCGTCTGTATGCCACTTTTCAATTCCCCTCTATCGGACTGGTCGGGCAAGCAGTTAATGGTCTGGACTATTTGCTTTCCACACAACTCCCTTCCCTCATCTCAAACTTTCCCTCCTGATTTTCTGGTTTCAAACACCCAAGAAGCAGCCCCATTAGGAGAAAACACAACATCACATCATTTGATCGGACATTCGCTGGCAACAGCTCAGATACTGACACTGCACATACCTTAAAACCCAGTATGGAATAGGGATCAGCATGCAGTGAGTTTCTGATCAACAGTGGGCTGCAGCCATACCAGGGGGAAAGGATAGTTCATGTGCCAACTCCCAGAGGGCAAGCTCACACACAAAATTTGCTATAGGGGACTCAGGTGAGGACATTGTTGTGGTGACACTAGCTCCAGCAGCATTATGGATTCTAATTTTACACCCTTGACATCTAATACCACCCCACAGACCTACTCGACCTGTCCCCTTCTATTTATAAACAGGAATAGTGAAGAATGTTGGCTGAGATTCTCCCAAAAACATTCTAAGTGCCAAATTCACATAAAAGCTGGAGTAACTCCTGTTGGCTTTTTTAGCCATGATGTGGAGATGCCGGCGTTGGACTGGGGTAAACACAGTAAGAGTTTTAACAACACCAGGTTAAAGTCCAATAGGTTTATTTGGTAGCAAATACCATTAGCTTTCGGAGCGCTGCTCCTTCGTCAGATGGAGTGGAAATCTGCTCTCAAACAGGACACAGAGACACAAATCTAATCAGTATTCTGTAACTTGATTTTGTGTCTCTGTGTCCTGTTTGAGAGCAGATTTCCACTCCATCTGACGAAGGAGCAGTGCTCCGAAAGCTAATGGTATTTGCTACCAAATAAACCTGTTGGACTTTAACCTGGTGTTGTTAAAACTCTTACTGTGTTTACGGCTTTTTTAGCCTCAGTGAGAGTCATGCTGAAAATCGGGGGGCAGGGCCTATTCCCACTGGAGAGGCCGGCAGCATAGTGCTGAGCAGGACACTGAGCATGTGCCGATCTGACAGCGCCGAGATTGGCACATGCGCAGTAGCCCCGCACTGCTGGTCTCCCGGTCGCTGCTCAGCTCATTTGCTGGTCTCCTGGATATCTCTAGGCCAGCCCAGATCAACTTCTCCCACCCCAATCAGCCCCTTCCCTCACTCTGCCACTAATCCCTATGCAGAATGGCAGTGAGGCCCTGCCCCCTTGGCACTGCCCAATACCTGGTGGGTAGTGCCAAGATGCCCTTGGGCATTACCACTTTGCTCCTTGGGCAGTGTCAGGGGGTCAGGCTGGCACTGCCAGGCTGGCAATGCCCAGGAGTCACCCCCCTTGCCCCCGACATCTTGGGGGTCCTGCCTGGCCTCCTTTCCTTTCACTCCAGCGGGGTCGAGCCGCCTGTTGCCCATTAGTGGGGAGCTGTTGTAAACCTTGCTGGAGTGAACAACTCCTGGCGGGTTGGGGGTGGGGTGGGGCAGAGACTAGCAGGCCCAGAGAGTTCAGTCAGAGGCCCACTAATATGATGTAAATCGCGATTTCAATATTCAAGTCAGCTCCGCGCCAATTTCTGGTGCAGAGCTGATGACGCTGGAGATCCGGGCACTGGAGACATGCAGAGGCCATGACACCCAGTGGGGGACCCGCTAAACAGCCTCTGCTGATGTTTCCCGGCCCGTTGCGCTGCTGGAGCGGCACAGCGGGCTGGGAGAATCGCCCCTGTTGATTATCTTTACCTGGGCAGTAAAGTCCTAACAATGTAAAATAGGTCCCTTTAAATCAAATTCAGCGTATTCTTAAATTTATTTTTAAGATAATTTGTGTTATCTCAAATTATAATCCATCAGCTAAAAGGTTAACTGCCTCTGAAATACAGAGATTGAGCAAACCTGCCTTCGGACATTGTTCTTGCCTGCAATTGCATCAGTTGGCGAATCTCAAACATTTCCATTATACTGTTAAAAATGGAAGGTTTTTAAAGTTTCTCTTTTTAGATATGTTTATGGGACAATTTGGCTGGAAAGTTGTAAACTTGCAATTTTAATAAATGCAAATGTAAATGCTCTCCTCTGTTTGGAGAATGTGTAATAGAATGCACATTGTACAGTATTAAGACCAGGGAACGAATTACTGTTCACTATTCTAATTGTTGATCCAATTTATATTGTAATGCATTATATCAGAAAGAGACTCTCTAAAATCAACCATTTCTTTCATAAATTGCTGGAACATAGCAAATGAATATAGTGAGATTTCCTGATCAGCCACCCGTCATTTACCTGAAGTGAAATGTTTGCTGTGATTGCAATGTTTCACAGAGAAATCATAACGCTGCCTTTCTGTATGTGACAGATCAGATATCTGGTTCAGATTTTAAGAATCTTTACATTATAGGTTTGAAAACAATTGATAATTGGAGGAGTACCATAGCGATTTGAGACCTGCTGCATTGAGCTTGGCAGGGAAAGCGTTTCTGTGGGTTTTGTGAAGAGGTGGGGGATACACAAAGCTATCTGTACCTTCCAAGAGGAAATGCTTCATCCTGATTTATATTGATTGCTTGCCACTAGTCCCTGTCAAGATAAAATTGTTTGATTGTTTAGCAGATGGATTTAGGAACAAGCTATCATAAAAACCTAATAGATACCAAGTCCACCTTGTTGATAGAAATAATCAATACTGACCACCAGGCTGTCAACAGAACATAGGTATAGTCTACTGAATTTACAATTGTTGCAAGCTCTTTGATAGACGTTTAAATGTGATATGTGTCTCAACAAGGTAGTATTGTTTCCCAGACTTGGCAATTCTGCGTTGTCCTGGATGTGAGTGAATTATTTGAGTCAAGTGCCAGAGAGGCTCCCGTGGTATTTTTGAAGATTAACTTATTGTCTGTCATTCCAACAATTGTTTCACAGTGGATTGATTCACTGGGCTAATTGTGAATAGTAACCGTCTATCATGCTTTGGCAAGAGACATATAACTGGCTGGCTGTTCTCTCCCAACGGGGTTCCCCGAGGCTGAATGCTCACCTTCATGGGCAGCAAACGGCAATTGGGACTGTATCTGGATCCCCCTGGGGGGGAGGGGTGGGGGTGCGGGAATAGTCACTCTTTGGGATCTTCACTGTCATGGCAATTGGTTCCCCTTTCAACTAAGGGTGGTGAAAGGGCTCTTGAAGCTAGAGGGTCAAGCATCTAACTTTCAGCTTGGCAGGAGCCACAGCCTGAAATAGAGGGCAAGTAACTGAGAAAGTGCTTCAACATGGAGGCAGCTTCCCATCAATTTTATTTTAAAGTGTCAGCTTTTTTCATTGGTCACAGTCGTATTTATTTTGTTTCGACTGTAAGGAGTTAATTAAGTTACAATTTGAGTGCTGAAGTTATTGACTGCATCTGACAAAATAATCCAGGAACCATTTTCCACTTAAGCACTCACAAAATATATATCTGTGATGGTGTTCAGAATGGATATGATCTGTCCCTCCAGGAGAGCATTGCTTCGTTATCCTACGCTGCTGTATCACTTACAGTCAGACAAATAATTAATCACAGCATTGCTACAACCAGAGTGAACAAAAGTCATCCAAAATGTATTCCGAGTGAATTTCAGATTGAAAACTGTACATTTCAGTAACAGTTTATGGAAAGGCATTCATAGATGTGTAGTTAGATAACTTAATGATCAATAATCTGGTCCTTCAGAAATATCTGTGCAAAACAAACATATATATTAAAGTTATATTTGCTATTTTCTCTTTCTTTTGCTATCTGCTTTCTCTAGGTTTCATAAATATGTGGCTCTGTGAAGAATGAAATTAGTTCATTCTGACTGGTACATGAATTTTTTAAGTATGACTGTCACGTTGTATTATCGTTTCAAAGGCCTCTAATAGGGTTGCTAAGTTACACGTTTCTTGTGTGCCCTCGCATTATTCTCCAGTGTAAGTGGCTACAAAACCTTTCTCATTTTTGTACTTTTGTTTTTATTTTTGACTTCAAGGCTTAATTTAGTGCATAAAAGTTTCCTTTTTGCTCTTCTAAAGGAACTGAAATGACTGTTTGCACTTTGCTCTTTCAGTACCATTGAGTGTTTAGTTTAAACACTGCTTTAAACTGCTGCTTCACAGCTCCAGGGACCTGGGTTCGATTCCCGGCTTGGGTCACTGTCTGTGTGGAGCTTGCACATTCTCCTCGTGTCTGCGTGAGTTTCCTCCGGGTGCTCCGGTTTCCTCCCACAGTCCAAAGATGTGCGGGTTAGGTTAATTGGCCATGCTAAAATTGCCCTTTAGTGTCCTGAGACGCGTAGGTTAGAGGGATTAGTGGGTAAATATGTAGGGATGTGGGGGTAGGGCCTGGGTGGGGTTGTGATCGGTGCAGACTCGATGGGCCGAATGGCCTCTTTCTGTACTGTAGGGTTTCTATGATTTCTATGATTAAAGCCCAGAGAGTAAGAGATGTGAAAGATGAGATGCCGAGGGGTTAGAACTCATAGATCTGAAATGGAAAATGTTGTGGGGAATCTGTCCTTAGAATCTTGTGGTGTTGCTTGGTAAAGGGAGCAGTTAGAATCTCTTTGAATACTATATCCCAAGCTGTGTTAGGTTAGATGGATTAAACATGGGAAATGTGGTAGGTTACGGGGATAGGGCCTGTGTCGGATGTTCTGTCAGAGAGTCGGTGCAGTTTTGATGGGCCGAATGTTCTTCTGCACCGTAGGGATTCCATGAATATAAAGTGATAATACAAATATAAGGAAGAATGCTGTAAATGAGATGCAACTTAGGATGTATTTTCTCTTAAAGTTTATTTATTAGTGTCACATGTAGGCTTACGTTAACAATGCAATGAAGTTACTGAGACAATCCCCTAGTCCCCACACTCCGGCGCCTGTTCGAGTACACTGAAAGAGAATTTAACAATGCACCTAAACAGTACATCTTTCAGACTGTGGGAGGAAATGGGAGCACCCAGAGGTAATGCACGCAGACGCGGGGAGAACATGCAGATCCAAGTGACCCAAGCCGGGAATTGAACCCGGGTCCCTGTGCTGTGAGGCAGCAGTGCTAGCCATTGTGCTGCCCACCAAACATCAAAATGTGTGTCAGCTTTGAAGTTGCATGCTAACTTCTTTTCGTGACTGTAGTTTGACTGTCCCAAAGAGGATCATATTTGAAGTCACAAACAGAGAAAGGCATCATGTCACAGAAATAATAGGAGTTAGCAAAACATCACCTTTTTGGAATTACTATAGCTTTAAATTTTCATTCTGAAGTGTTAGTGTTACATTGTGGCATTCATTGATGATCAATGGGTTTGCAATTTTAATTTTGTATAAGACTGCAAGTAACCCTAATATTATTAACGCTTAATAAACATAACCCCCCTTCAAACTAAAACAGAATTTCAAAAGGTCAGACAAACTCATCAAAATTCTAAGTCACCCAATGTGGATCAAGACCATTTTCTTAAATAAACAAAAGTGTGAAGTGATATTCATCTGAATCATCTTTATATCTGCAAAATCCAGAAGAATGTGACAGGAGAGAATGGTTTAGCTAGTCAAATCATGAAATATTTATTTAGTCAGAATAATGAATTTGTACTATTGTGTTTTTCAATTTTAATTGTTATGGCAAATATATATTCAGATTTAATTCCAGATAAAGAAAAGTCAGTCAGAACTACTGACAGATCCTAAATGGGAGACATACAGTCCTTTAGAATATTAGCCCCCTCTGAACTGATGGAAGCAAAGTTCCTCAATCTGCTGTTGGAAGCCTTGAATGAAATGTTTTTCATTAATCTCAATCCACTTCTGAGTAGACAAGAGATTTCAACATAAAACTGCTTGTAAATGAGCAGTAATTAGATGGTATCACTTGAAGAGAATATTGGGATAAATGGTGTGGGAAAAGGAAATGTCACAATGGTGCAGTAAGGCGTGTTAAAACACATTACTTAACAGTGTAGATGGAGTTCCATATTGTATATAATCCATGTATTACCCAACCTGGAGTATTTGATGGAAGGAAATATTTCAATTGTTAATGTTTCATATTTTAATATCAATGTTTACTATGTCAATGTTTCCTTTTATCTTAATCAACAAGAAAAGAATCACAACAAAAGGAAACACAATAATAAAAGATTTTTAGGTCAGAGAGAACAGGAAAATGTGGCTTAGACATCCTTCCAACAAACCATGCACAATTTGTATTGCAATCTGTGTGAGGTAAATATCCAAATCATTTGCCATAAATGGAAAGAGGTGTTATTGCTTAGGCTTTTGGAGAAAAGTGATGGTAATGGTAACCACAGAGGGTATATTTTTAAAATTGGAATTCACAGCCCTCCATGTCAGAAGAGGATGGTTTGCACTGTGGTGGTCAATTCTGTGTTAAATATCGCTTGGTATTACTCAGGAGCCCCACCCAAATGTGGCAGTCTCTGCCACATTTGTTGCAGAGGAAGGCAGTGGCTGAGAAGGTGTGTGATTCACTAGCCTCTGTTTTCTCTGTACCCTCTTCTCCACGAGTTGAGATTTTAATTTCTGCACGCTTCTTCCACTTTCCAAACAGTCAGGATCTAGAAGTCACGGCTGTTAGCGACTGTCTCCCAGATGTCAGTGTCAATATCTGTCACCTTCATATCTCACTGCAGGTGTCTTTGTAGCTGATGTATGGATACTTGGAGGCTGTGAGGCAGTAGTTAGTTCAGTGTGCAAAAGGTCATTGTATACGGCCATCTTCCTCCGAGATGTAGTCAAGCCAGTGTGGATGTTGTTGGTTTAACATGAGTGCATGCAGCACACTGTAAAACTTCTGAGCTGGTGATCTTGTCCTGATGTGGCGATGCCGGCGTTGGACTGGGGTAAATACAGTAAGAGTTTTAACAACACCAGGTTAAAGTCCAACAGGTTTATTTGGTAGCAAATGCCACTAGCTTTCGGAGCACTGCTCCTTCGTCAGGTGAGTGGGCGATCTGCTCATAAACAGCAAACAGGGCATATAAAGACACAAACTCAATTTACAGAAGAATTAATAATGATTGGAATGTGAGTCTTTACAGCTAATCAAGTCTTAAAGGTACAGACAATGTGAGTGGAGAGAGCATTAGCACAGGTTAAAGAGATGTGTATTGTCTCCAGACAGGACAGCCAGTGAGATTCTGCAAGTCCAGGCAAGTTGTGGAAGTTACAGATAGTGTGACATGAACCCAAGATCCTGGTTGAGGCCGTCCTCATGTGTGCGGAACCTGGCTATCAGTTTCTGCTCAGCGACTCTGCGCTGTCGTGTGTTGTGAAGGCCACCTTGGAGAACGCTTACCCGAATATCAGAGGCCGAAGGCCCGTGACCGCTGATGTGCTCCCCTGATACGCTGCAGGAAAGGATGTCCCGAGGCATGGTACATTGGGGAAACCATGCAGACGCTACGACAACGGATGAATGAACACCGCTCGACAATCACCAGGCAAGACTGTTCTCTTCCTGTTGGGGAGCACTTCAGAACAAGGGTGATCACAGTAATTGTAACAGCTATCGAGGCATCTCCCTATGGAGCACCGTGGGGAAAGTATTTGTCTGCATTGACCTTGTCAGACTGCAGATCCTGGTTGAACGCGTCTACCCTCAATCCCAGCGTGGTTTTCAAAATGGAAGATCTACATTTCTTTTAATTAAAGTTAATTGTAATAAAGGAACCAAAAGTGCCAAGAGAAACAAAACAGATGGCTCACATTCTGAAATATTTCCCCATCTGATGCAGAAAGTCAGCACCTTTAATTGATTTTGGCAGGGGAGGAATGAAAGGATAGAGATGCAAGGGGAATCAGAGACTGAGGGGAACACAAAAGAGTGATGTTGTGATGACATAGAAAGGGAGCTGCTAAAACATGCATATTCTCTGTACTCACAGTACATGAAAAGTGACTTGCACTCTTAACAGCCTTCTTTCCATGTTATACTACCCATGTTATCTGCACTCAGAAAGGAAACGAGAGGAAGAGGAAAAGGGAGAAGGGGCAGACAAACATAACTAAATGGGAAAAGTGAAGAGAAAATGGCAACACAAGACAATAGAGTCCATTAGGAGAGAAGGAATATTCTTTAATTTACGTTAAGGGACAGAATGGCAGATCTATAGTCTTTCATATAACAGACTAAGTATGTAACACTTACCTCATCATATTTTCCTCAATACACTTTGTTAATGTGCCACAAAAAAGAGCGGGAAGTCAGCACAAACACAACAGGTCAACCATGAATGAACTGGCTGGAAAGCTGAATGACACACTACTGATGGCTTAATCATGAATGGCCAGTTAAAATGTTTTGCCATCAAGGCAAGCAAAAGGAAAAGATATCACAATCACTTAAAATTCTTTTAGAAAAACATTTGGCTACCTTATTTCTCTCATTAACTGCATCTTTTAACATCCATGAGCATTTTAAAAGTGCTAAATTTCATAATGGCAAGAAAGGATCAACAATCAAGTTATATTCTGTGTCTTTGAGTACCTTTAATATATTTATGTGAGGACCGCTGCACCTTGGGAGCAGAGGAGGTTCACCAGGATGTTGCCTGGGAGGGAGCATTTGAGCTATAAAGAGAGACTAGATAGGCTTGGATTTTTTTCTTTGGAGCAGAGAAGACTGATAGGGGACATGATTGAGGCGTATAAGATTATGAAGAACATGGACAAGGTGAATAGGAAGCAGCTGCTCCCCTTGGACAAGGGGGCATAGTTTTAGGGTAAGGGGCATGAGATTTAGAGGAAATTTGAGAAAAACAATTTTCACTCAGAGGGTGGCGGAAATCTGGAATGCACTTACTGGGAAGATAGTGGAGGTTGGAAACCTTACAACCTTTAAAAAATATTTGGATGAGCACTTGAAGCATCATAATATTCAAGGATATGGGACAGTACTGGAAAATGGGATTAACACACCTTTCATGGTAGTTATTGTTGGTGCAGACTTGATAGCTGAAGGGCCTTTTCTGCGCTTTACGATTCTATGCAAAATCTTAGCGTCAGAGTTGATATTTTTGCCCTCTCCACAGAAGAAGTTAAATCCAAACACTCCATATCTTCAGTGCTGCTGAGTTTCATACTCCCAGCACAGACAAAGACCAGGCCTACCTACAGTACTGATAAATATGGAGGAACTATCTCCAAATGGGTGCATTTTACAGATCATCAGTCGCTGTGTCTTTGGCTTTTAAAAAATGGGAATGAAATATATAGAAAAATTTAAAAATGTTGAAAAGCAAAGAAAAGGTGAGATGATAAAGAGAACGAGAATGGATGAGAAAAAAAGAAGCAAAAGAGTGAAAAATGGAGAAGCAACAAGACAATGGAATCTGAGACAATGAAGAGAATACATAGCCGCAGACTTACTCTGAGTAACACTAGAAGAGGTTCATTGATTAATGATTTTTCCAGCCTTGTATAATTGGTCAAAACCATTTTTTTGTGAATGTCAATAGTATACCATTGAGAACAAGGACATAAAGACATTGGGCCCGATTTTGCCATTGCATCGCGCCTGTTTTTGGGTGCAAAAACTTGGTAAAGTCGGGCGTGAGGCCATTAATGCGATCCGCGCCCGCGTCCACGTAGATGCTCACTTTACCAAGGCCCAAAAATGGCCGTGATCCGAATTGCGCCTGAAACGGGCGCAATGGTGATTTAAATGCATTTGCATGCATTTAAATTGAATTAATGGGCTGCCCGCCCAACTTTACCAGCATTTCCCCCTTTACCACTGCGTTCGCCAATCCAGAATCGGAGTGAAATGGACATGCTCAATATAAGTCTGATTCGGGTGCTTCATCAGTGAGGGTTAGTGAGGAGGTAAGTGCATGGCATCCAACGGCTCGCTGCTACTCACGCGTGTCCTGCTGTTGCGGTCATTTTCTGTCTCGGGTCGGTGGCGGCTCTGCGAATGTGTGTGGGGGAGGGGGGGGGGAGCGGTGGGGGACTGTTGCTCTACAGGGTCTCCAACGTCTGTCTTGCAGCACGGACCCGGGATTCAGCACTGACCTCAGGTCTTGCAGGGCTGCTGGGTCCTAGCACATTCAGCTCACTTCCAGTTGAAGGATGTGCACAAAGCCCTTGCAAATTGGACTGCTGTAGCCTCTCAACTTTGCAAGGAGCTGTGATTGTGGGGAACATGTGGCTGGGGGAATTGGGGAGCATGGGGGGGCTGTGATTGTGGGGAGCATGTAGCTGGGGGAATTGGGGGGTTGGGGGGGCTCTGATTGTCGATGTGCTAGGGGCAAGCAGCATTGCATGACTTCCACATTTGTTCATCTCCACCTCCACCACCACCCCCCGCCCCCCAACCCCCCCACCTTCAGAGTGATGAGATGGCTTTTGCAATGCAACCGATCGGTCTTGCTGTTCTTTTGTTTGTTGCTGGAGCTGAGGATGAGGAGCTGGAGGAAGAATTGCGGGCACAGGGGGCCTTGGCCTTACCACTTGCAGGACCGGAGGGAGACGACCACCAGAGGCAGGAGGTGGCCGCCATTCACCCAGAGCGGGGCATAGGAGAAGGCGGGAGCAGAGACCTTGATGTTCCGTGCATGAGTGCCATTTGAACAGATGTCGGACACCATGTGCCGCCGACATCTCGACTTCGAAAGGAGACTGTGCGACACCTGTGCAACCTGTTGCAGGACCTCGGTGGCTGTCAAATTGACGGCCGTTCTGAACTTCTATGCAACTGGTTCTTTCCAGAGCCCGAGCGGAGATGTCTGTGGCATCTCCCAGTCTTCAGTGCACACCTGTGTCAAGCAGGTCATTGAAGCCCTGTCTGCCCGGGCTGGGCAGTACATCAAATTCAACCTGGACCAGGCCCATCAGGAAGCCTGGGCTGCGGGGTTCACTGCAATTGTGGGGAGGCCGAATGTGCAGGGGGCGGTCGACTGCACCCACATCGCTCTCAGGGCCCCCCTACAGGCTCCACGACAATTTGTTAATAGGAAGGGATTCCACTCCTTGAATGTACAAATCGTGTGCGACCACAATATGACCATCATGCATGTCTGCACCAGACATCCAGGCAGCGTGCATGACAGCTTCATTGTCAGGAGCTCGGACATCCTGAAGGCATTTGAGGAGGAGCCCAGGTTGCGGGAGTGGCTCCTGGGTGATATGGGTTACCCGCTTCGGACATGGCTGATGACGCCTGTGCGGAGGCCTGTGACTGAGGCGCCCGCTATAATGAGGCCCATGTAGCCACCCGTGCGATAGTAGAGAGGTCATTGGGCTCCTCAAGATGTGATTCCGGTGCCAAGACCAATCTAGAGGGGCCCTCCAGTGTAGCCCTCTGATCTCCTCCTGCTTAGTGGTGGTGTGCTGTGCCTTGCACAATCTGACCTTGCAGCAAGGTGACCCCTTGGAGGAGGAAGAGGACATGGTGGATGACCAGCCGGCCGTCACTGGGGAGGATGACCAGCAGGAGGAAGAGGAGGAGGAGGAGGAAGAGGAAGAGAACACCTTGGAACACCAGCCAGGTGGTGGAGGGCTGACATCTCAACTGAAGCATGCGAGGGCAGCAAGGGAGGCTCGGATAACCAGGCGGTTCAGTCGCTAGGGGATGGTGATTGTGGGTTCCATTTCCCCCTCACCAAATGCCTTCTATCTATCCTGCACATTGTCACACCAGAGTGGTGGGCCTGTGTACTCTGTGTTAGTGAGTTTTTTGGCAGGCAGGAAGGTGATGACAACTCGTTAAGCACCATTCTGATGATGCACTGGTGCAAACTAGTCTGGCTCCTACCTGAGCTCCACGTGCACGCTGGCACCTGGGCCCACGTCTGTCTAGTGGATAAGGGATCTGAAACCCCCAAACACGGCCCTGGGGTGGGTGGGGTGGGGGACAGGAGGTAATCGCTCGTGGGGTATGAGAGACCAATGGCTTCCTTTTCTCAGTGACACCGCATTGAGGGGCCACCCCAACTGATATCACCATAAGGCATCCGACGGGTGATTGTCAATGGGGCAGGAATCATATTCGAGGCAACTTGTTCACAGGTCGGTATTGAAAAAAAAAATTTATTTACAGTAAAGGCGTTTAGATAAGTTGTTGTAACATAAAATCTTGTGAACAGAAAATGTTAAGGTGCTTACATTTCTTTCTAACTGGTGCAGCCCTTCACCCGTGCCATCTCAGTGCAACTACAACTTCCTAACCTTACGTGGCCTACCACTACATCTCAGTGACTTCCCAGAATGTACATCGGAGGTGAAAGGGGCCAGCTGCCTACCTTGCCCTGTGGTGCGCGTGGAGGGCATCCACTGGAGGCTCTGGACCTTGAGGGCCCTGGCCTGCTTCCAGGTGTCTGGGATGTTTCCATGACACCCTCTTCATCCCGCTGCCCCTGAGATGCCTCGATGTCAGGAAGGGGGGAGTCAGAAGGTGTTACCATAGCTACAGTCTCTTGGCTGGAAGGCCTGGCGTGGGCTCGAGTCCTTCCTCCTCCCTTGGGATGCCTGTTGGCCCTGGGTCACTCCATGGGATGGCGGTGCTTCTGCAGTGAGGTCCAGAAGCTCCGGTGTCACCTGGCACTGCCAGTCCTGGAGGACCACCTGCGTCCTACCCATGATGGTCGACCCCTCTGCAATGGCCACTTGAGTCGTGGGCCATCTCTCAATGGCCGCAGCAAGTGCCCTCTGGGACTGGGCCACACTCTACAAGCCCTCAGCCATGGTCCTCTGAGACTGGGTCACCTTCTCAAGGGCTGCTGCCATTCCCGCTGTGTCTCAGTGCTGTCCTGCTGGGTCTCCTGCAAGCTCTCGAGCCTCTCAGTGATGGGCCACAGGATCTCGAGAAGCCTGTTCAGTCCCTCCGCTGTGGCCTGCTGTGACTCGGCCATTGCTTGGAGCCTGCCACTCATGGTGAGGATCCCCTGCCCCAGGCTTTCCACTGCAGATGCCACCCTTGCAGTGTTGGCCTGGAAAGCACACAAGACAGGCAATAGCCGGTCCACATGAAAGCTCTGGGACTCCTCCCAGTAGCCTCGCAGTTGATCCAATGTGGCCGTCAGCCCCTCCTGCATTCCCTGGCTCTGTTGCTGCATCTCCAGCAACTGAGGGAGAAGTGATCTCAGAGGACCAGCATGTAGCTTGAGGCCAGCTGGGTCCTCGCCTCCTCTGGTGAGCGAGGCCCCACTCACTAGAGGCCTCGGATGTTCCCTCCTCCACCCAATGTACATCAGCAGATGCGTCGTGCTCACCGGATTGTGATCCAGAAGCCTCAACACTAACTGAATCCACTGATGTGTCAGTTTCTGGGATAGTGAGCTGTGAGGTGGCAGCTGACGGATAAACAGTGCCACCCTCGGAGGTCTCTTCACCCATATCCTCTGAGGACTCGTCCAAGCTATTGATATCAGGATGGGTGGGAGCTGTAGCAGGGGCCTGCAATCCAGAAGGCCCCGGGGCGTCCGGATCTCTCCCTGCAGCACAGGACACAAGGTTAAGTGCAAGGGAGGGAGAGGAATCCGGGATGCCAAACACATGTCTCCATTGAACATAGAACAAAGAGCGCAGAAAAATACATCACAGCAACAGGCCCTTCGGCCCTCCAAGCCTGTAGCGACCAGGCTACCCATCTGATTTGTTAGCCCCTACCCTTCCAGGGGTCATATGCCTCTATTCCCATCCCATTCACATAGCTATAGAGATGCCCCTTAAAGGTCACTATTGTTTCTGCATCCAAGACCTCTCCTGGCAGTGAGTTCCAGGGACCCACTACCCTCGCTGTGCAAATAAACATGCCTCATACACCTCCTTTACACCTTGCCCCTCGCACCTGAAACTCGTGCCCCCGAGAAGTTGCTTCAAAGTGAGTGTAGGAACGACAGATGCTCATGCAGCACGACCATGCTGTCGCTGACTCCCCTTCTCTGGAGAGCTCCAGCACCCACTCCTCAAAGGGGGTGAGGACCCGGAGGTCTGGCTCACCACCCCCTGTCTTTGCCCTCTCACAGGTGTTGTACTCGGTCTTCTTCTATGGAGCCAGAAAGAGCCATGAAAGATTCTCCTGCAGAGAATCAGGTGGTGACCCTTCGAGGGCAAACATAGTGAGGCTCATTGTGGGGAAAGGAAGGAGGTGGTTGGGGGTCAGAGGCTGGAAACATGCAGGGTGCTGGGGATGGGAGGATCGAGGGGAGATATGCTAAATGGGGTTCAGCACTCACTCTTGCTGCCCGGATGAGATCATTGAGTTTTTTCCGGCGCTGCTTCCCAGTTCAGGGGGCCAGTGCCCTGGCACTGACTGAGGTGGCAACTTCCTCCCAGGCCGCATTTTCACCAGCCCCCCAAGTCTGCGTCCTCCTGGGGTGAAGAGGGTGTCCCACTTCGCCTCTGCTGCATCCAGCGGCCTCCCGAGGCCACCCTCAGAAAATTGGGGGGCTGGTCATGAGCTCATTTTCTCCCTACACTGCCTGTCCTTCCTTGTGTTTTTAATGGAGCTGCCCCTCGTTAGGGCAGATCAGCTGCAGGCAGTTTGGCAGAACATTCCAGCAAGTTCCACGCAGTTTGCTTGTTAGCATTGAGGGGAAGGCAAGTGAGCACTTGCAGGTGTGCTGATGGGGAGGGGGAGGGGGTGGTGGTGGGTCAGTGCCTCAATGATTGGGGACAGGGTAGAGAGAGGGAGGTGCCACACAGCCATCGGAGTCCGGAGGAGATGGGGCCTTGTGCGGGAGGGTCCAGGGTAGGGGTGAGGGGGATCACTCTGACTGATATCTGTAGTTTGTAGGGGGCAGGGTGGATCACTCTGCCTGAGATGAGTCAGGGGGAAGTGGGCGTCTGCTGCCAGTCTGCCTGAGATTGGTGGAGGGAAAAGGGGGAGTGGACCGCGATTGTTCTGGGGTGGCGGAGGGTGGGGGATAAGTGGGCCTGTTATGATGTAGGGGTGCGGCAATGTCTGTGGGCTCAGGGGCAGACACTAACCGGCCCGGGCATGATGTGGCAGGGGTGCGCTTTTCATTTTGTTCTAACCGTGCATGCGCAGTTGAATCGGAGCTGCAGAATTTTGGGTACGATAAGCCCCGCCCACAGTGCAATTCAGACTTGTGATTTTTGTTTCAGGCTAAGTGCATATGGGAGTGCCTGAGAGCAGTTTTCCAAGTCGGACCTGAATTGCGCCCAGATTCAGCACTTAGAATCAAAATGGTAAAATCAGGCCCATAAATTCACAAAGAAACTCAAGCTTATGTCAAAGTTCATATCATAGAGTAAGAAAATTCAGCTCTAACCCACTTTGAAAAGACAACATTCAAAGAGAACTGCAAAATTTATTCATCGAGGGGGATTTTAACCCCCTATAGCAGGTGGGTTTGAGTCGGGTGGTATGTAAAAATGAAAAAAACTCAAACCCAAATCCTACCTCCAACCTGTCCACTTCTGACTTTAACAGAGGTAGGACACTGGGCAAGGAGCCATGACAAGAAGGAAAACAATTAAAATCACTTGAAACATTTTTTGAAAAAAGCAACTCACCTGATTTTTCTCAAAGTACAATTCTAAAGTTATATTTTGCGTCTGAGTTCCTCTGTTAATGACTTTACCTGAAGCCCTCAGTTTTTTGCAAAAGCCTTGCATATATTTGCTTGACATTCCTCCCCGCAATACAAAACAAAGCAGTGTTGCTGTGCTTTTAAATAGCCACTTCACAGGTATCGTGAAATTGAAGGGTGTCACATATAAGATGCATGTAGACTGAGTAGCACATCACTTGCGGTGGATACCATTTCACGCCTGGAAACCAACTGAAAACAGAACTTCAGCATCTACTTGACCATGACATTATTGAGAAAGCTGAGGATGAACCTACAGTTTGCTTTCACCCAGGAAACTCGCCAAGAAACCCAAAAGCGAGCTCCAATGAAGAGTCATCCTGATTCGAAATGTTGGCTCTATTCTCTCTTCACCAGTGCTTTCAGACTCACTGAGAGTTTCCAGCATTTTCTGTTTTTGTTTCAATTCGCAGTATTTTGCTTTTACCCAAGAGCGAGAATCAGATTTGAAATTGCATTGTTATGCAGTCACCAAACCAAGCCATACAAAGAGAAAGACACTTAATACCAATAATCGATGACATTATATGGAAAATACATGGTTTTAAGCACTGTGCTAAACTTGACTTCAGTGCAGATGCCATCAAATTAAGCTTGTGGAAGTATCGGGTTATCTTAGATCAAACTTTTTCAATCCAAAAGGCTCAACTTTAGAATCACTTCAGTAGCTGAGGTACTTCAACACATGATTCAGTCTGTGCTTCAGGTCTTGAAGGCAGGCTGAACTTCAGTGATGATATTCTTATCTATGGTCTCATCCATCACCTGGGAAAATAACAATCATCCCGTAGCATTGGCCAAATATGAAAACATCGTCATTCAGAGGGTCATAAAATCTCTCTCAAGGGTGATGTAAAGGGACTTTGAGATGGTATGTGGAGAAGTTTGTGACATACCCCCATTACCTGAGCATTTTATCTATCTTATAAGAGGAGATTGACAAGACCGGGGAAGCATATTATCAAATGCGACAAGTTAAACATCAGATTTTGCAATAATTTAAAGCTATCCCAGAAATATCCACAGGTACTAATTTTGTAACATGTTCCCGGGTCAATATAATATCTCATGTTGTGCCGTGGTACATCTTATAGTTGTAATGGGTAGGATTTTCCGGTTGCACCACCCTGGGACAGGAAATTCACGCCCGAGGGCAATGCACCTGTAAACGGTCCGTCAAATTTTCTGTCCCTCCTCCTGATGATTCCTGCATCAGACGGGACTGGAAACTATACCCCAGTGTGTTAGTATGTGAATCTTGTCACTGATGTAGAGAGAGAGAAACTCGACTTATGATAAAAATGTAGCAGGAAGGAATGGAAGAAGAAACTGAAAGTATTTAATCCGGAAAAGTGTAATAACGTTCTTAGACAAAATTATACATGAAAAGGTGGCTGGCGCAAATCAACGTATTGTTTACCTTTTTAATGTGCAATCATTTTTTAACCATGTAACTCTTTCTTTATTTCTTTTATATTAATTAATATGGGTGGTTTGTGGTGTAACCCTGTGTGTGGAGTCTGGCTCAGGTGATAGCAAGGAATATTGAGGTGAAAGAAGAACCCAGACCGAAGATGTCTGAAAAACTGTACTGAACTGAATTGTGGGCTCAAAACACAAAGCACAATGGTCAATATAGTCAAGTCAAAGCTAGAATCAGCAAGTTCTGAAAAATGGCTTAAACTGTCAGAGTGCTCACATTCAGATAAACCAATTGCCTTACTGAGGAACAATAAATGTGTCTCTTTCTCCCAGCTTCAGAGATTGACAACAGTGCTGGAGATAACAAAGCGGAATCAGGCTGGCTCTATTCCTTCAAGCATGACCTTGTGAGAGGCCCAGGATATCAGGACAGGGGAAAAGACAATGGTGTAATTGAAAACCAATTTACTGGGCTAAAAGCAGGCATTACTTTAAATGGTACAGGGCCACAGCAAAGAAAATGTGTGAAGAAAGAGTACACAAAAACATCTTGGCTGCAGTGGGTTAGAATGATTTGGTCAGTCACTCAGGAGTCACGCACAGAGGATTCGTCACAGATTGATCATCGAGACAGAGCCCGGCTAACAGGGAAGCTAAGTAACGGCTTTTATCATGAGTATGTACTATTGCTTAGTGGTTTAATAAAGGTGTATTACCTTTGGTGGAACCTTATTCAAGTTGTCACATGTCATTGACATCCAGAGTAAAGACAAGAACCTTTAGACCAGGTAGACTGTCTTACAATCAAGACCATTACATTTGTGAAATCTCTTTTTTTCACTGAGTGTTTTACATCACAGTCTGTTTCAAACCTGCTTATGAGCAAAGCATGACATGCTGACAAGACTGAGATTCTTTTTGAGAAATATGAACAGCAACTGATGTGCTATATTAATGAAGTGGAGATGCCGGCGTTTGACTGGGGTAAACACAGTAAGAGTTTTAACAACACCAGGTTAAAGTCCAACAGGTTTATTTGGTAGCAAATACCATTAGCTTTCGGAGCGCTGCTCCTTCGTCAGATGGAGTGGAAATCTGCTCTCAAACAGGGCACAGAGACACAAAATCAAGTTACAGAATACTGATTAGAATGCGAATCTCTACAACCAACCAGGTCTTAAAGATACAGACAATGTAAGTGGAGGGAGCATTAAGCACAGGTTAAAGAGATGTGTATTGTCTCCAGACAGGACAGCCAGTGAGATTCTGCAAGTCCAGGAGGCAAGCTGTGGGGGTTCCTGATAGTGTGACATAAACCCAACATCCCAGTTTAGGCCGTCCTCATGTGTGCGGAACTTGGCTATCAGTTTCTGCTCAGCAACTCTGCGCTGTCGTGTGTCGTGAAGGCCGCCTTGGAGAACACTTACCCGAAGATCAGAGGCTGAATGTCTGTGACCGCTGAAGTGCTCCCCCACAGGAAGAGAACAGTCTTGCCTGGTGATTGTCGAGCGGTGTTCATTCATCCGTTGTCGTAGCGTCTGCATGGTTTCCCCAATGTACCATGCCTCGGGACATCCTTTCCTGCAGCGTATCAGGTAGACAACGTTGGCCAAGTTGCAAGAGTAGGTACCGTGTACCTGGTAGATGGTGTTCTCACGTGAGATGATGGCATCCATGTCGATGATCCAGCACGTCTTGCAGAGGTTGCTGTGGCAGGGTTGTGTGGTCACTGTTCTCCTGAAGCTGGGTAGTTTGCTGCGGACAATGGTCTGTTTGAGGTTGTGTGGTTGTTTGAAGGAGATGCCGTACTGGAGCGGAGAAGCTACGGCATCTCCTCCGGAGCCTTCAACATGTCATTGATGAAGACGAACATCTCGCCAAGGCCATCCCCACACCCCCACTTCTTGCCTTCAAACAACCGCACAACCTCAAACAGACCATTGTCCGCAGCAAACTACCCAGCCTTCAGGAGAACAGTGACCACGACACCACACAACCCTGCCACAGCAACCTCTGCAAGACGTGCCGGATCATCAACACGGATGCCATCATCTCACGTGAGAACACCGTCTACCAGGTACGCGGTACCTACTCTTGCAACTCGGCCAACGTTGTCTACCTGATACGCTGCAGGAAAGGATGTCCCGAGGCATGGTACATTGGGGAAACCATGCAGACGCTACGACAACGGATGAATAAACCCTGCTCGACAATCACCAGGCAAGACTGTTCTCTTCCTGTGGGGGAGCACTTCAGCGGACACGGACATTCAGCCTCTGATCTTCGGGTAAGCATTCTCCAAGGCGGCCTTCACGACACACGACAGAGCAGAAACTGATAGCCAAGTTCCGCACACATGAGGACGGCCTAAACCGGGATGTTGGGTTTATGTCACACTATCAGTAACCCCCACAGCTTGCCTCCTGGACTTGCAGAATCTCACTGGCTGTCCTGTCTGGAGACAATACACATCTCTTTAATCTGTGCTTAATGCTCCCTCCATTCGCATTGTCTGTATCTTTAAGACCTGGTTGGTTGTAGAGATTCGCATTCTAATCATTATTCTGTAACTTGATTTTGTGTCTCTGTGCCCTGTTTGAGAGCAGATTTCCACTCCATCTGACGAAGGAGCATCGCTCCGAAAGATAATGGTATTTGCTACCAAATAAACCTGTTGGACTTTAACCAGGTGTTGTTAAAACTCTTACTGTGCTATATTAAAACAGGGCAAAGTGCCATCATTTCAACCCATTGTAGCTCCTCCAAGACAATCCCGTGTCCTGTAAATGCTATGTAGCAATAGTTTCAAAATACTTAACATATCAAATTAAAACAAAACAGCTTCAGAAAATGGAAACCAATACTAAGCCTGTCATCTCCCTTGGGTAAGCACTACATGTGCCTGATCCTTGGAATGTGTAATCACTGACGAATGAAATAATTTGCCCCAATGTAGAAGCTTGTAGAGGCATGAAGGTTTTTGGCAGGTCATTTATAATGTTTCTTATCAGAAACAATTGAGAACTTACCTGCAGAAATACTTTTTTAAAAATTCGATTGAACCATAGACAATAAGTATTTTTTAATTTCCTGCACAACAGAACTTCAGTGTAGCTGGCCTGAGTTAAATTAAATTGAGCAGTTTTCTTTTTGCTAATTGCTCGTTTTAATGGAAAAAAATAAATATTCCCTGTGTGATTATGTGAAGCAAACAAATTTAATAGGTTCACTAAGATCTGAAGATCAGAGCCTGAAAGCTCATTGCATCAGGTAATTAAGAGCCATCACCAGCAGTTTCTTCAGCAATATGATTGTGAGCTGTTTTCAGGTTTTCTCCTGGTAGCTATCATTTATTTACCGGTTATTACTTTTCCGATCAATATTCTTGCTCTATCTGCTATCAGTGCTAAAGAACAGCGTTAAGGTTTTGTGAAATGTAAGGCAATGGTTTTCAGGACCAGGTTATTTTGTACATTGCTTTTGCAGATCTTCATGCAATGGGAAGAACACACATTGCTGCACTGAAGGTCTTAGAGTGCTCTTGAAGAGAACATTTCAAAGCACATGTCTTCTGTGCATTATTCCTTTGAGGTCTGCTTTTTAATAAAAAATTACGATTTCAATTTTGCCTAACTTCAGAATATTCATAAGGTCAAATGAATGCTTGTATAATAAAATATTGCAGATGGCATAAAAATTGACATTAAACCACTGAGTGAATATATTTGTCACTCACAATTAGAATTAATTCCAACCTATAAGGATTTCATCAAATAGAAAATCCTAAATTGATCCAACAGTGGTAACACTTTGCTTGAATTTATTCCAATCTCCATTCCAGTGGATCTTCCCAGAAGGATGCTGCTATCTTCCTTCAGATTGTGTTCTGTGCTCTACCGTCTGACAACTGGTGATATGCTCCTATTGTCAGCCTGTACTCTGTTCCCCGACATTAGTACTGTCCTTCCCAAAGACACCACCATTGCTCTCGTTAACACAGTCACTGCCAGCAGTTACCTTTTCTTGCAGATATTAATCCATATGCCAAAAGAAAAATAAAATACATTCATATAAATTGATTTCCAAAGGTGACATTTTGAAGATGAAATTCTGTGGTAAAAAAAAATCAGTTCAACTTAAAATTATACGCAATAGGGAATCAAGAAAAATGACTATTTGGTACAATTCTTTCCATCATCATGTAAATTGAGTGGGTTCTCCCAAAAAAATTCTAAGTGCCAAACTTGCGTAAAAACTGGAGTAAATCCTGCTATTTTGTTCAGTGGGATTTTCAAAATGAATCTCCCACACTCTGTGCATCACAGAGGGCCCTCGCATGAATCATGCTAAAAATCAGTGGGCAGGGTCTATTCCCGCTGGAGGGGCCGGCAGTATAGCATTGATCTGTCAGAGCGAGATTGGTGCATGCACAGGAGCCCTGCACTGCTGGCCTCCCGATCGCTGGCCAGCCCCGCAACCCCACATCACTGATGGTGCAATCCCCCCCCCCCCACGCCACAATCGCAGGCCTCCCAGTCATGTCCAGGCCAGCCCCAATGCCCCCCCCCCTCACAGTCCGCCTCAATCCCTCCCACCCCCCCCCCCAATACTGATCTCCCGATTCCCCGCCCTTGCAGCCCTGACTCTGCCGCCACCCCCCCCCGCCCCCCGCCCCCCCCACAAGCAGGCCGATCTCCCACCACAATGCCCAACCATGATGGTTGACCTCTCTCCCTCTAACTACGATCCCAAATGCAGAGTGGCAGCGGGTCCCTCCACCCCCACCAATCTCCTCGTCTGCCCCCCCAGCCCCACCCCCTTGGCACTGCCCAATGCCTATTGGGCAGTGCCAAGGTGCCCTTTGGGCATTGCCACTTTGCCCTTTTGACAGTAAAAGGAGGCCAGGCTGGCACTGCCAAGCTGGCAATGCCCAGGGGCACCCCCACTACCCCTGTCCTCCTGAGGCCCCCCTTCACTCCAGCGGGGTCGGGCCACCAGCTCCTCACTAGTGTGCTAGCATGCCCGGAGACTTCAATCCCGGGCCCGCTAATTACATGTAAATCATTATCTGAATCATTTCTTAATCATGTGTCGCTTTGTTTCCGGAAAGGACCCCAACGTGCCCAGCCCATGTGGCGTCACCGCCCCCCTCCCCCCCCCCCCCCCCCCCGCTGCTCCCACTGAAAGGCCCCACAACAGCACGGAGGAAACTCTGTAAAAGGCCCCAAGGAACCATCCAAGACCAGCAGCTGCCAATTGACACCGCCTTCCATCACATAGTCCGCCTGCGCAGAAACTATCACGACAATGGGATGGGTTAATGGTGAGGCTTCTCGGTCACTCTCTGGTGTGCACAACATGACACAGCTGTTAATGTACTTCGGGTGGAGGCAGGAACACCCACCATGGGCCTGGATACCATTGTACAGTCAGAGAGCAGGTAGGAGTCAGACCTGTGTGGCACCGGGGCTGCTTCACAGTGTGCCGCATAGCAAGTTGTTGTCGACCTCCTGCCTGGACCAGTAATTCACTAATACAGCCAACCCAGACCCATTACCCTTGTGTGATGTCAATGGGACCCATGGCGAGGGTGTGGATATGGGTTGTGGGTGAGGGTTGGTGGGGCGGGTTGCGGGCTCCAGTGGGTGGAGGTAGGAGGTGGTGAATCACATGCTCCCTAGTCATTGAACATGGTGATGATGAGGGCCACCCTCACCGCTCTGCCCTGCCAGACCCTTACCGCCATGTGTCTTCCATCCCCCGACTTCTCCTTGGTCTTCTCCTCCTCTGCATCCTCATGGTCCCCTCCTCCTCAAGGGCATCTGCCCTCTCGCACTCCTCCTCCTCCAGGAAATCTCCTGCTGCCAGGTTGTGGGGCAAACAGCAGACCACGATGATACAGGAGACCCTCGGAGGGCGGTACTGGATGGCACTGCCAGAGCTGTCCAGGCAACAGAATCACAACTTCAGGAGCCCGATGCACTGCTCCAAGATGGAGTGGGTGGCAGCGCGGGCCTCATTACAACAGGTCTCCACATTGGTCTCAGGTCTCCGCTCTGGTGTCATCAGTCAAGTCCTGAGCGGGTAGCCCTTGTTCCCCATGAGCGGTCATGGCAGCCTGGGCTGGTCTTTGAAGATGCTGGTGATGTCAGAGCTCTGCAGGAAAAGCTATTGTGCACAGTCTCCAGGTGGCATGGACACACATGCATGATGTTCATCTTGTGGTTCAGGGAGTGGAACCCCTCCCTGTTTACGAAGCACAGTGCCTGACGTTTTGGGAACTGCAGGGTGACGTGTGTGCAATCAATAGCCCACTGCATGTTCGGCATGCCAGTAATGGTGGCAAAGGCTGCAGCCCTGGCTTCCTGCTGGGTCCAGCCCATGTCAAAATTGATGTAATGGCCTGCCTGGGCGAACAGGGCATCCGTCACCTAGCAGACACACTTGTGGTCGGAGGATTGAGAGATCCCACAAAGGTCCCCGCTGGCGGCCTGGAAGGAGCCGGTTGCATATGGGTTTAGGACTGATGTAACCTTCATCTGAGGGTGTCCCTCGAGGTGCCAGGTCTGTGAGGACCTGACACAGGTACCGCACTGTCTCCTTGTGGGGCCACAGCCTGCAGTGGCACACGGTGTCCATCAGCTCATTGAAGGACATGAACTGCCGGGTCTCATCTCCTCTGTGCTCTGGGCCCTGCCTCAGGCCAATGGGCACCCACCTCCATGACCACTCTCCCCTGGTCCTCTGGCTGCAGCCTCTGGCCCAGACTGGCTTTGTAGTACGTGGACGTCTCCCTCCTCCTTTCCACAGCCACAAGAATGACGGGCAGGTCTATTGGCGCCATACCATGAGGAGGAAGAGAGAAAGAGAGAGAGGGAGAGAAAGACAGTCCATGAGGTTATCCATCGCGATACCCACACTCCCTTCTAGCAACCCATGTCCCAATGAGTGTGAACGTTGACAGCCTGACACCATCCCAGGTGCCATGCGGGTTGGCAACTGACACCGCACCCTCGCCACGGAAAGCATACGGGTGGTTGTATGGGGGTTACCATCGGGAACTTTGAAGCATAGACATGGGTACACCCACCTAGCTGTCTAGTGCAGTGGCGTTAAGGAATGGTTTGTGTTCAGACAGACAGTGAAGAAGCACCCTCGTGACTCACAAGTGATGGGTTCCCATTGAGGACAGCGCTGTAGAGTCCATGCAGTGTAAGGAGCTATGCTATCAACTGCCAAACTCTCTTGTTTGGAGCAGCAGCTGACAGAGCTGCTACTTGTTTCTGTTAGTGGGGCCTGGGATGGGATGTCAGCAGTCAGCCGCAGAGCCTGTCCAGCAGACAGATGCCAGGGTAACCATGGCGACGTCAGTGGGCTTTGGGGGCGGGGGGGGGGGGTCAACCTCGAATGCAACCCTTCGGGGGTCAATCAGTGGGCAGGGGGAATGCGTGTAATACAAGCTCCAAGCCAGCACTGACCACCAACCGTTGGTACCCCAGACCCGCCTCTTCCAGCACCATTGCCACGGCTGAAACCACCCCTTCCCCCACACCCGGGAGGTTGTTGCTGAGTGGTGCTCACCTCCTCATTCATCTTCGTCACTGCTGCACCTGAAGCTCACTGATATAGAGCAGCTGTATTTCACGCCAGTCTGATCTCTGACCAACAAGGTGTTTAATGTAAGTGAGGGGGGACAATTGTGTGTCGCACTTGCTAATTAATTAATGGGCGGCACGGTGATACAGTGGTTAGCACTGCTGCCTCACAGCGCCAGGGACTCAGGTTCAATTCCCGGCCATGTCACAGTCTGTGTGGGTTTACTCCGGGTGTTCCGGTTTCCTCCCACAATCCGAACTATGTGCGGGTTAGGTGGATTGGCCATGAACAATTGCCCCTGAGTGTCAGGGGAACTAGCAGGGTAAATACGTGGGCTTCCGGGTTAGGGCCTGGGTGGGTTGGTGTCGGTGCAGGCTCGATGGGCCAAACGGCCTTCTTCTGCACAGTAGGATTCTATGAAATGAATAGTCACACAATCTGTAACTTTTTGTCTTGAATTCATTTCTGAAAGTTTGTGCCATATTTCAGAAAATTATTTTACATAAACTCATTGAAGGAAGGAAATGTGGCTTATTTTCCAGGATAATAGTGAGGCTCATAATTTCAGTGCAAAGAATTCTTCTCTTCACCCTCACTGACATCTGGGCTACTGGGATGCTTGCATTGCTCATATCGTCGAAACTGGGATTCTCAAAGTGTGGCAGAACAAATAATGCTCATCAATATCATCATAAGGCAAGTTTCATGTTGTGTCCAAATCTCTAATGAGCTGTCAGAACTTACTTTACTTGTCACTTTGAACAGGCATCAAAAAAGAAGGACCTCATCTTTCCTATCTTTGAATTAAGTAGTAACAATGTTCTCATACAGAATGTTAGCCCCATTTTCTGTGTTGAAACAAACAAATATAGCCGTATGGTACAATCTGCTTCACAGACCTTTTATTCCCAATTTTCTTTTTGCAGAAATTATCAAAAATATGATTTTTTGTGTTTCCTGTTAATGTTTGGTTGGGTGGGGGGGGTGGGGGTGGTTGGAGAGGGGGTGCGGAAAGTATTGCAATAGCTTTCCACCTGTTTGACATGTCACCATCTGTTTTGTTGAGTTTGTTCATTAATAATTGCTTCAGAATTTCTCTGCAGAAGTTCCCTGCTCATTAGAAGACACAGCAACAAAGACCCCCCCATGGCAATGGCTAAAAATGTTGTTGAAAATCAGCAGATGTTCTTCACCAAGCAGCTGGCAGCCAATTGAATGCTCTGTCAGCTGATCCCACTCTTCATTGATCTTTGAACTAGCAACCACAGGTGGGGTACTCGTGGCATCTTGAGGAATACAAGTGATTTAGCAACATGCCAAGAACTGAGCTATTACATTTTACACAATACATTTTGTAGCAGAAGTTGTTTTGAGCATGAAGCTAAGATACCTTCCTATCTAGAAATCTCTTTGTATTTTTAGATAACAATTCTGCGCCTGGCTGGACAATCTGTATTACTGTAAATGCAGCTGTATTCATGTATTCGACCCTCTAAGACCTAAATTTCATTAATTTCCCAGTAAGTATATTACTTCTAATCCAATATTCTTTTTAATTTGTAACTCACATGTGTTAATGAGATGATATTCATTCCTCTGTTGGTTAGCTCAGTTGGCTGGATGACTGGTTAGTGATGCAGAGCGACACCAACAGTACGGGTTCAATTCCCATACTGCCTGAGGTTATTCATGAAGACCCACCTTCTCAACCTTGACCATTGCCTGAGATGTGGTGACCCTCAGGATAAATCACCACTAGTCAGTTCTCCCCCTCAAAATAAGGGGAAGAGCAGACTTTGCGGCACAGTAGCACAGTGCTTGGCACTGCTGCCTCACAGCATTAGGGACCCAGGTTCAATTCCAGCCTCGGTCACTGTCTGTGTGGAGTTTGCACATTCTCCCCATGCCGGCACAGGTTTCTTCCGGGTGCTTTGGTTTCCTCCCACCTTCCAAAGATGTGCAGGTTAGGTTAATTGGCCATGCCAAATTGCCCCTTAGCATCTGGGGATTAGCAGGGGTTGTGAGGCTAGGGCCTGGGTGTGATTGTTTTTGGTGCAGACTCGATGGGCCAAATGGCCTCCTTCTGCACTGTAGGGATTCTATGAGCAGGCTTTGGCGACTTTCATTTCATTTTCACTAACAGTAAGGATATGATTCTGGTAACCTTCCTGCATTTGTCCAAATAGCTGTTGTTTATGTGTGGATGGTGAGTGGCAACAAACTACTGGAGTCATTGCAACCAAGTTCAAATTACTTATCATTCACCAACTATCGTTCACTTTCTAGCAGTGATTAATGAGTACCAATCAAAAGCAGGAATTCTGGCTAATATATTTTCCTATTTACCACTATAATGGTTATCATGTCCCAGAGCTACACACTGCAGTGAGCAGAGCTAACGGAGTGAAGCTGAGACTTACCTACTCAGTATGACAGTAACGCTTTACATGTTGGTGGACTTCATCCATACAAGTTGAAGAGTCAAAGACTCAATTTTGCTTTGCTACTTGTATTTTTTACATACTATGTAACATTGTTCATACTCAAATATAAACTTTTCCATTACAGCCTCCTCTGGAATTAACTTCAGAGAACCTTGAGAAGATTGAAAGTTGAGGTTTAACTCTGTTTTAAGTTGGTTAGTCACTATTTGGCCCATTATACAGGTTAAGCCACAATCTACAAAAAAAACCAAAATATATTTCAAGGCTTTCAAAGTGGATTTATAGTGATTTAAGTTCTACGGCTACTTAAACAGAAGAGTAGATAACTCACATGTACAGTCAAACTCTACAAGCTATGCCCTATGTTTCTTGTTGGATAGCTCAGTTGGCTGGACGGCTGGTTTGTGATGCAGAGAGATGCCAACAGTGGGTGTTCGATTCCTGTACTGACTAAGGTTATCCATGAAGGTCCTGCTTTCTCAACCTAGCCCCTTGCCTGAGGTGACCTTCTCAGGTTGAATAACCACCAGTCAGCTCCCTCTCAAAATAAGGGGGAGAACAGCCTGTGATCTGCTGGGCCTATAGGGACATTTGTTTTTTTAAACATTCCAGTCTCCTGTGAACGTATTCCAAAAATCTCACCTTCTACTCCTCCGTCTTTCTTGGTATTAATAAGAAATGCACAGAAGCAGATAAATAACTGTTCAGAAACGACTGAGTTTATTTTATGCAACTGATTAAAGTGCAGGAAAGTAGAACTAAATCCTCAGAGAATAGCAAAAACATTATTGCTATGCCTCACTGTTAAAATAGGACATAGTTTAGACTTTCCAGTATGAACGAAAAGCATTAAATGCTGAACCAAGGGGGTTGCCGAGATTTGAAATTACTTCCAGACCTTTATTACAAAATCAAAATGAAGATATTAATCTATATTCTATTTGAAGGATGTCTAAGAGTTCCTTTCAATTGTAACTAATGTTGAGAAAGTTAATGAAATAAAGCATGCCAGCTGTCAGTACTGCAGCTGCAGAGGTTTGCTGGTTTGAAGGAGGGATTTAATGTAAATGTTGAGGGTTGGAGATGGGACAAGGCTGCTATTGCTGGACAGTGTGTTTGAAGTTGGACTACTTTGCTGGCTTGAGCTGAATATAGTTGCCATCGAAGAAAAATTTAACATCAGCAAGAAAGCCAACAAGTCAACCATCCAGAGCTTCAATCCAAAGGGAAGTGATGCAGGCCATTTCCCATCAAGGACCGTTAGTTTCAGAAGTATGAAGTTTGGCAACTCAATGCACTCCCCAAGAGAGATAAAACCGTGTGACAAACTCCCGTGGAAGTCAAAACGCCTCAACAGTCCAAAATGTTAAAAGTATTTTAAGGAGGTAAATGCTGTGACTTGTTATAATACATTCAAGTTGAACAGTAATAGATTATTGATCTAATGATTGATAATAGTTTCATTTATACTTCTCTTTGGTAGGTACTTGAAAGGAATACCAATCCTACAACAATGCAAACCTATTAAGCTGAAATATGTTGTCACTTCTTCGCCTTCAGGTATTTGTTACTGTCAGCACTATTAAACGAGAGAAATTGCTCCCTTCTCATTTCATGATACAGTATATGAGAGCTTTTATGGGTAGCTTTCACAATTTAATTCATCTCAAAGTATAGATTTCTTTCATTCAAACTGCAATAAGTGCAGTTTCACAATTCTAAATCCCAAGATAATGTCTAAATACATAAGTCTGAATAAACTAAAATAAATGTTTCATTGCTAAGAGCTGCTGATAAATAGAACCCTTCAAAAACAAATGGATCTTGGGCTGTAATATCAATAGTGAATATGTGATCTGCTTAACGATGTGCATTCTCAGTTACCTCATGTCATTCAAAGACAGTTTCTAGTCAGTGAAAACTCTGTTGAAATGCCAACTGGAAATATATAAAATATTTGAAATGTTTCTGTTTAAGCGTAAGTATTAATGATATATTTCTGCACTATCCTGACCGACAGTGAATGACATAATACAAAACAACTAGTTTTAATTCAAATGTATAATGTAGAATAACCAATTTACACATTCAAGTTGAGGGCAATCCATGTGATATATTATATACTGTTATCATTTCTTAATTCATTCATGGATATGGACATCACTGGCTAGGCCAGCATTTATTTCCCATCCATTAATTACCCTGGATTAGCTGGTGGTGAACTGTCTTCTTGAACCACTGTAGTCCATGTAGTGTAGGTATACCCACAGTGCAGTAAGAGAGGGAGTTCCACAGGTTTTGAAGAAACTGTGATATATTTTCAAGTCAGGATGGTCTGTGATTTGGTGGGGGATTTCTAAGCATTGGTGTTCCCGTGCATCTGCTACCCTTGTCCTTCGAGACCATAGTGGTTCTGGGTTTGGAAGGTGTTGTTTAAGGAACCTTGGTGAGTCCCTGTAGTGTATCTTGTAGATGGCACACACTGCTGCCGTACCATTTGTGGCAGGGGAGTGCATGTTTGTGGATGGTGTGCCAATCAAGCAGGTTGCTTTGTCCTGGACGGTGTCAGGCTTACTGAGTGTTGTTTGAACTGCACTCATCCAGGCAAGTGGAGAATATTCAATCAAATTCCCTCACTTGTGTCTTGTAGATGGTGGATAGACTCTGGGGAATCAGGAAATGATTTGGGACATGTGCTGCCTCTGACCTGCTCTTGTAGCCATAGTATTTATATGGCTAATCCAGTTCAGTTTCTAGTCAAAGATAACCCCCAGGATGGGGATTCAGCATTAGTAATACCATTGAAAGTCAAGATGTGATAAAGATGGTCATTATCTGGCACTTGTGTGCCACAAATGTTACTTATTACTTGTGAATCGAAGCCTGAATATTTTCCAGGTGTTGTTGCATTTGGACATGCACTGCCTCTGTACCTGAGGAGTCACAAGTACTGCTGAACATTGTGCAATCATCAACAAACATCCCCACTTTGAGCTAATAATGGAAGGATAGTTATTGAGGAAGCCACTTGGCTATGATAGGGGTGTAGAGACAACCCTGGTAATTATAGACCAGTGAGTCTTACTTCCGTTGTGGGCAAAGTTTTGGAAAGGATTATAAGAGATAGGATTTATAATCATCTAGAAAGGAATAATTTGATTAGGGATAGTCAACACGGTTTTGTGAAGGGTAGGTCGTGCCTCACAAACCTTATTGAGTTCTTTGAGAAGGTGATCAAAGAGGGGATAAGGGTGAAGCAGTTGATGTGGTGTATATGGATTTTAGTAAAGCATTTGATAAGGTTCCCCACGGTAAGCTATTGCAGGAGATACGGAGGCATGGGATTGAGGGTGATTTAGCAGTTTGGGTCAGAAATTGGCCAGCTGTAAGAAGACAGAGGGTGGTGGTTGATGGGAAATGGTCATCCTGGAGTTCAGTTACTAGTGGTGTACCGCAAGGATCTGTTTTGGAGCCACTGCTGTTTGTCATTTTTATAAATGACCTGGATGAGGGTGTAAAAGGATGGGTTAGTAAATTTGCGGATGACACTAAAGTCGGTGGAGTTGTGGACAATGCGGAAGGATGTTGCAGGTTACAGAGGGACATAGATAAGCTGCAGAGCTGGGCTGAGAGATGGCAAATGGAGTTTAATGCGGAAAAGTGTGAGGTGATTCACTTTGGAAGGAGTAACAGGATTACAGAGTACTGGGCTAATGGTAAGATACTTGGTAGTGTGGATGAGCAGAGAGATCTCGGTGTCCATGTGCATAGATCCCTGAAAGTTGGCACCCAGGTTGAAGGGTTGTTAAGAAGGTGTGTTAGCTTTTATTGGTAGAGGGATTGAGTTTCGATGCCATGAGGTCATGTTGCAGCTGTACAAAACTCTGGCGTGGCCGCACTTGGAGTATTGCGTACAGTTCTGGTCGCCGCATTATAGGAAGGATGTGGAAGCATTGGAAAGGGTGCAGAGGAGATTTACCAGGATGTTGCCTGGTATGGTGGGAAGGTCTTATGAGGAAAGGCTAAGGGACTTGAGGCTGTTTTCATTAGAGAGAAGAAGGTTAAGAGGTGACTTAATAGAGGCATATAAGATGATCAGAGGATTAGATAGGGTGGACAATGAGAGCCTTTTTCCTCGGATGGTGATGGCTAGCACGAGGGGACATAGCTTTAAATTGAGGGGTGATAGATATAGGACAGAAGTCAGAGGTAGGTTCTTTACTCAGAGAGTAGTAAGGGCGTGGAATGCCCTGCCTGCAACAGTAGTGGACTTGCCAACATTAAGGGCATTTAAATGATCATTGGATAAACATATGGATGATATTGGAATAGTGTAGGTTAGATGGGCTTTAGATTGGTTTCACAGGTCGGCGCAACATCGAGGGCTGAAGGGCCTGTACTGCGCTGTAATGTTCAATGTTCTATGATATAAATATTTAATTCAGATTTTTAAAAGTATACACACCTTATCGGCAAAAATAAAGTTGAGAAAATAAACAGTTAAACAGAGGGATGGTGGTAATGTTACTAGACTAATAATCCCGGGCCTGGTCTGAGGCTCCAGAAATATGAGTTCAAATACCACTATGGCAGCTGGAGAATTTAAATTCAATTAACAAACTGGAATAAACTTAGTTGCATTAATGTTACTAAATGTTGCAAAAAACTCACCCGATTCCCTTATGTCCTTCAGGATCGGAAATCTGACATCCTTACACAGTCTTGCCTACATGTGACTCCAGATTCACAGCAATGTGATTGACTCCTAACTTCTCTCTGAAATGGTGCAGCAAGCCATTCTGCTGCATTAAAAAAAACTACAGAATAGTAATGTGAGTGCAGCTATACCACATTTGCTGCACCAAGTCAAGAAAGTGGCTCACCATCACCTTCTCAAGGGCAATTAAGAATGGACAATAAGTGCTGGCCTTGTCAGCAATGCTTACATCCCAAGGACAAGTGTACCACCAAACCTTCCATGTAGCATGATATGATCTTACTTGAAACATATTTCAGTAAGTGTGGATAACTTACAAACTATGGAGGAAAGAATTTAACCTAATACATTTGGGTGTTGGAAACAAGATGTGTTGTGACCTGAATTTTGTTTATTTATGCATCTAGGCTTCAAATGCTGAAGTATTGATTTATTCATTATTTTCTGCACATTTGATCATAGTTCTGAAGGTCTATGTTAAGGCTTGAATGCAGATAACATTTTGTACACTCAAAGTTCAAAGATGCGCCAAAAAATCTACACTTTAATCTGTTCCCCTGCAGTAATACAACAAAAGCATAATTTCACCTACAGTAATAGGGCAGCACCGTGGCACAATGGTTAGCACTGCTGCCTCACACCGCCAGGGTCCCGGGTTCGATTCTGGCCTCGGGTGGCTGCCTGTGTGCACGTTCTCCCTGTGTCTGCGTGGGTTTCCTCCGAGTGCTCAGGATTCCTCCCACAGTCCACAAATATGCAGGTTAGGTGAATTTGTCATGCTAAATTGTCCCTTGGTGTCAGGGGGCTTGGTGGGGTAAATATGTGGGATTACAGGGATAGGACCCGGGTGGGATTGTGGCTCATTGGGTCGAATGGCCTCCTTCTGCACTGTAGGCATCCTATGAATAATTTATTCACCTAAAACATACAGCAAGGAATCAGGAATTTCAAAACCACACAAATCTCTTCAATCATACCTGATGTGGTATTATGTAAATTTACTAAAATTACAAGCAGTCGGGTCAATGAATCTCAATTAGTGAATGCACAATTGAAGATAAAAATAATTTTTAAAATTAGTTATGTTCATGTGGTATTAAATTCTGACATAAGGAGATCATTTCTATTTTATAAGAATTTTTAATCAAGTAGAGACATGTGCTTTTACTATACAACACTAAGGTAACTTCTATATGAGCCTAAATTTTAACCTTATTTCTGCTTTATAATATGAATGTCTGACATACTGATATCAAATCCAGAAAGAGAGAATGCCTGCAAAAATGCAGGATAGCACATTAATCAGGTCTAATGCTGAGACATTCCAACTGAGCTTCAGTTACTATGTGTATTATTACGCTGTTTTCCTTCTTTCTGTCAACTAGTGGTTAATTTGAACACCTTCTACCACTGAAAAATGTTTTTTATATCTTATTAGTAGCCATGGGTTACAATTTCCATATTGCTGTGTTGCATTATGCAGCTACTCCTCTTCCCTTTGAAGCAGCTATGAAAAGGCTGACAGTAATTGCCTCTGACTGTAATTGGAAGCATGGCGGTGGCTAGGTTAGAGCTGGAAGAAACGCATATCAGAACAGCTGTCAAACACATAAGCCTGGACAAGTGCCATGGAAACCAGAGCTAGCAGGAAATGAGCTGATGGTGCCCCAGAGGAAGCACAAGCCGCCTCAGATGGGGCTATATATTTTTTTCTTTCTCTGCCACGAGATGATCTGGTGCTAGTGTGACAGACATCTTTGCAGAAAGACGTTTTATAACCTCAGATGGGAGCAAACGTGGTGAAAACATAAGAATCTCAAAAGCTTAGATTGTCCCAATTTATACAGCAAACACATGCAATATGTAAGATGTATGCACAATTGATGTTCTATATATTAAAAAAAAGCTGGCGTACAGATGCAGAATGTTTCATTGTTTTTGTTTATGCTATTCTCTTTCAGTTTTCTCTCCTTTCCTGAAGGCACCTAGTCATGTTGGGGTTAAGGTCATTAATACAATTCGTTACCTTAACCAACTGCTTAATACTTCATGAATGATTTGGTAGGTTATCCAATCATTATCTGGAAGATTGAACCTACTCCTTTCGTCAACTGACAACTGGGCAAAAGCACTTGCCAGCAGTAGTCACTGCAGACCAGTCAGGAATGGGATTGCTGGCTAATTGTCCACCTTCTAACTCAACGTTGCTGAGGTTAAGGGAAGCCCTGGTGAAACCGCAGCTAAGGTCAACTTACCCCACACAGATTGAAATCAGGGGCCATTTCAGTTGTGATTCCACATCAGGCAGTGTAATTCTCAAGGAACATTTTCATTTTATCCAAGCGTAGACATTTTTGGCATGCTGGCCAAAATTCTAATTCCCTACACGTAATGTTGAAGTTGTAGAATAGATTTTCTGATCTAAGTTCAGTTGCAAAGGGGTAAAAGAGGCTCCAGCAATCCAGAAAATTGGTTAAGATCTACATTGGCCAGATCTCCACAGCGTCCCCTACCTCCACCCACATATTTGGAGTGCAACCATTCCACAGACCATTTAAACACTAAAATACTTCCTGCCAATGAGCCAGAATTTCAGTTAAATATTATAATTCATTTAAAAGAATGCAGTGCCATTTTCTGTTTTCCCAAAGAGTTTACGGGACAGAAATTGGCTTGTATTTCAGGTGTGAAATAGGTACAAAGCGTATCAATTTCACTCTGGAATAGCCTCCACCCAATCTGTGCAGGCATTAGCCCCACTGCCAAATTCCCAATGTTCATTTTTTATGCATGAGGTTCTATGAATATGTAAATTAAGAGTTTAGTATGTGTTAAAGGAACACAAATCCATCACCTATCAACAAGGCAGTTGCGAGGAACTAAAAGTATGTGTCTTAACTACTTGTAGTTAAGAACCACCCTGGTGTTGACCTGGAGTGAAATTTCCTCACCCACATGCGCTCCACCACAGTCACCACCCCCCACCTGCCCCAGCCCCTGCTAAACACCAACCCTCCCATCTTCCAATCACCGACCTCTTCCCTTGATATTTAGCTGATGTCCATTGTTGCTGGACAACCGCTGTGGCCACTCTATCAGCACCAGTCTAGCAGTACCCTCTCATTCACCCAAAAATGAGATGGGTTCTGCAACAGGGTGGGACTTCCTTTGCCTTTGGATGCCCTGGGTTTGAGTGCAAACAGATGGTAAGGAAATCAAAATCACCCTCGCTATTAAAGGGTATGAGGAGAAAGGAGGTGTGCCAGAGAGAACAATGGGGACCAGAACATGCTTGCCTGTGCCATTCTGCAGCTAGCCATACCCACAGACATCTAATTGGCAAAGACCGTGATAAAATGACTCAACAAACTCTGGTCAATGTGAATCCGACTGCAGATCTGTGCCATCTGCTGCATGGAGCCTGCAACCAGCCTGCGTTGTAAGGATGCCACTGCTGGTGCTAGTTAAGGTTACCACTTACCTCCACTCATTGTGCTGCCATTTTCTAATACAGTAAAAATCCCACAACACTAGGGTAAAGTCCAACAGGTTCATTTGGAATCATGAGCTTTCGGAGTGCTGCTCCTTCATCAGGTGAGTGGAGGTAGGATTACAAAAACGGCATATAGAGGCAATGACACAATTGCAAGACAATTACAGATTGAGTCATTGAGTCATAGAGGTTACAGCATGGAAACAGGCCCTTCGGCCCAACTTGTCCATGCAGCCTTTTTTTTTAAACCCCTAAGCTAATCCCAATTGCCCGCATTTGGCCCATATCCCTCTATACCCATCTTACCCATGTAACTATCTAAATGCTTTTTAAAAGACAAAATTGTACCTGCCTTTGCTACTACCTCTGGCAGCTTGTTCCAGACACCACCCTCTGTGTGAAAAATTGCCCCTCTGGACACTTTTGTATCTCTGCCCTCTCACCTTAAACCTATGCCCTCTAGTTTTAGACTCCC